>NW_028318035.1:2240000-2275000 GCF_062004578.1 Staurois parvus | reverse complement strand
TGTCATGTGACTCGTTAATGTTACAAGGTCTCAGGTGTGTTAAATTTGGTGTTATTGCGTTCACTCTCTAATACTGGTCACTCAACATGGCACCTCGTGGCAAAGAACTCTCTGAGGATCTGAAAAAAAGAATTGTTGCTCTACATAAAGATGGGCTAGGCTATAAGAAGATTGCCAAGACCCTGAAACTGAGCTGCAGCACGGTGGCCAAGACCATACAGCGGTTTAACAGGACAGGTTCCACTCAGAACAGGCCTCGCCATGGTCGACCAAAGAAGATGAGTGCACGTGCTCAGTGTTCTATCCAGAGGTTGTCTTTGGGAAATAGACGTATAAGTGCTACCAGCATTGCTGCAGAGGTTGAAGGGGTGGGGGGTCAGCCTGTCAGCGCTCAGACCATAAGCCGCACACTGCATCAAATTGGTCTGCATGGCTGTCATCCCAGAAGGAAGCCTCTTCTAAAGATGATGCACAAGAAAGCCCGCAAACAGTTTGCTGCAGACAAACAGACCATGGATTACTGGAACCATGTCCTGTGGTCTGATGATACCAAGATAAACTTATTTGGTTCAGATGGTGTCAAGCGTGTGTGGCGACAACCAGGTGAGGAGTACACAGACAAGTGTGTCTTGCCTACAGTCAAGCATGGTGGTGGGAGTGTCATGGTCTGGGGCTGCATGAGTGCTGCTGGTCCTGGGAGCTACAGTTCATTGAGGGAGCCATGAATGCCAGCATGCTGGAAAATAATGGTGGCCTCACAAAATATTGACACTTTGTGCCCAATTTGGACATTGACACTTAGGGGTGTACTCACTTTTGTTGCCAGCGGTTTAGACATTAATGGCTGTGTGTTATTTTGTGGGGACAGCAAATTTACACTGTTATACAAGCTGTACACTCACTACTTTACATTGTAGCAAATTGTCATTTCTGCAGTGCTATCACATGAAAAGATATAAAATATTTCCAAAAATGTGAGGGGGGGACTCACTTCTGTGAGGTGTATGTATGTATGTATGTGTGTGTGTGTGTATGTATGTATATGTGTATATATATATGTGTGTGTGTGTGTGTATGTGTGTGTGTACGTGTGTGTGTGTATGTATATATATATATATATGTGTGTGTGTGTGTGTGTGTGTGTGTGTGTATATATATAATATGTGTATGTATATGTGTATATATATATATATATATATATATATATATATATATATATATATATATATATATATATATATATATATATATATAATTTCTCCTAGATTGTAAGCTCGAAAGAGCAGGGCCCTTGACCCCCTTGTGTTTTGTTACTGTATTGTCTCATGTACTGTCCCCCACTATAATGTACAGCACTGAGCAAACCTTTTAGTGCTATATACTGTATAATAATAAATATATATATATATAAAAAAAATTTTATTTTTTTTTTTCTTTTTTTCTTTAAGGGCTGCACTTTTTAAGGCCTCATGCACACAGGATGTTTTAGCAGTTGCTCCCAGGGGTGTCAGGTGTGCTTTTTGTTTTAGTTTCGAAACTCCCCTGCCTGTTAGCCTATGTGTTCACATAGACTTTTAGTAGCGTTTAGAGGCAGGTACAAACCGCCACTGCCAGTGCATCCAGAAGCAGCATAGTTTGAACAGAAAGTGTTTGCTAATGTTTCTAAACGCATGTTAACACTAGGTACATTTAGCTCTTTAATGTTCACTTCAATGGCAAGCATAAACTATTTTTTTTCTGGCCAATTAAATGAATTAATGTCCAAGTACTTGATGCCTGTAAACACTCCTAAACGCTTGTAAAAGCATTAGACACAAGTGTCAGGCTGCTGGCTTTTAGGAGAGTTAAAAAAAAAACAAAAAAACAAAAACAAACCCATCCTATGTGCATGAGGCCCAATATGGCACAGCTGGCAACCCAAACCAATGGTAGGTCTCTGATGAGCCTTTCCAGATCAGAGTTACGATCTAGGATTCTCATTGAAAGATGGCTTATAGGCTCTCTGTAATTCTAGTAACCTATAACCATCTCTTGATTTCTCTGTAAGGCCGTTGTCAGTGATTGTACAATCCAGATGTATCTCCATATAGTGATCAGAGAATGGTGACCACTTCGTTGTCTTCCCTCTTTGTGTTGAGCTATTGAGAATTTGGCCCTTCTGCATTCTGTATACAATGCAGTCCCCCGTGGGACCAAACTGATTTCCTGCTCTTTGCTAATTTAAGAGTATGTAAACCCTAATACCCTATTTTTTTTCTATCTGTTAAGTGCAAAAAAAAAAAAAAACCCTGTTGATCGTGCAATAAATCTGGTGCTGTCCTTTGTACTCTACAGTGTTTATCCTGACTCGCCCTGCCCAGTTAAAAAAATAAAGGAGAAAACATGGTCTTTATAGGCATATCATCTACAACATGTTTGTTTTGTATAATAAAAAGCTACTTTTTATGAGAACAAAGGAGTTTGTTTTTATTCAATTACACCTTACTACCAGTGCACCAACGTTGTTTGGTGGAGGGACTTCCCACATTACAAATTATATAAAAGAGAATACAGGCACCTCGAAGTGCAGTAGATAAATGTTTATTAAGAAGATAACGGTTAAAAACACTTACAGAATGGTAGTGTTTTCAAGCTCATCATTCCCACTAGAAGTGTGGCTGCTCCTGTCACAGCTCTCTCCAAACAATATTTGCCGGACAGCAACTATGGGGAAGACAGAATGCATCAGGAAGATGTCCCCTGCACTTCAAGGACCAGTGTGGAAGTGTGGTGGCCATCTACCTTCCCCATAGCTACTGGTCAGCAAATGAGGTTTGGATAGAGCTGTGACAGGAGCAGCCACACATCTAGAGGGATTGATCAGCTTGATACTACCATTCTGTAGACTTTTTTTTTTTTTTTTTTTAACTGTGGTCTTCTTAATAAACACTTACTGCAGTTAGATGTGCATTCCTTCTCTTTTATGCCTTTATCAGAGTTCTGCTTCTACCTCCAAGAAGTGCAGCCCAGGTGCACTCTAGGCTCCCTCCAGCTGTTTTCCTTCCTTGGCTTGGTGGTTCAGAGTCTGTAGATACCACAGGAGGTTCATCTCACACAGAGCCCTATATACATCTTTCTATTTCCACATTTACAAGTTGTATCTTTGTTTAAATATTCACGTAACCATATACTTGGGGGTTCCACCATTCTTGTAAATTATTTTGCTCTACATTTTTCTTGGATGTCCGCTTCCTTTGGAGCCTACACAGGTGTACTATTGTCATAAAAATCCAAGCATAAATGAGAAAAATTAACGAATATACATGTTTAAAATATTATTATTATTATACAGGATTTATATAGCGCCAACAGTTTGCTCAGCGCTGTACAATATAACGGGAGACAATACAGTTCAATACAAGAGGGATAGGAGGGCCCTGCGCCTTGGAGCTTACAATCTAGGAGAATATTCTAATATACACCCGACATTCTACAATCGATTTTCTTTCTGATCTCTTCTGGTAGGAATATTTGGTCTATAGTCTACAACCCATTTGATATGCCACACACAGGAGTGTGGATTTTGATTGATATTTAAGATACTATCATATCTTTTGAGAGAGCAACTCCTGGCTCCTATGTTCCCTCCCATGGTAAAAGGTTTCGGCACCTGGGAGAGGTGTGGGCATAGAAACCCTTGGTTTCACTGGACTAGTTCAGCGTTTTTATTATGCCATGATGGATAAAAGTTATCCTTAATGAGCTGATATCATGGTATATCTGGATGGAATGGCCTCCTTTTGCCCCTGTATGACCAGGCCAAAGGAGAATGTGTGTTCCAGGGGTAGACCAATAGATTCTGGTTTATGTGACTATATGGGTTTGATATATATCACCGTATAGTCTTTAATTTGATCTTTCTTTTACAAGCGTATTGGATCCCATGCTTCAAATACAGGATCTGTAATATTTGCTAGTTACTCACTCTTTTGTGTATTGCCCAACAGTGTTTGCACTGGCTCTCTTGTTCTGTTCTTGACCTTTTGAAACTTAATAAAAATATTGGAAATGAAAAAGGAAACTAAAAAGGAAGTTATGGCTATTTGATTGTTTACAGATTTGATCATTTATTCAAATCAAACATTGATCAGATGAAAAAATCGAAGCATGTGTGGACACCAATAGGCTATGGGGAGGAGATAGATGGCAGAAATGTGTCACATTTTAGTGAGGGCCATTTTCAAGTCCAAAATCAGCACTCTGGCCAGCAGCACTATATTGCAGGTGGCTTTTAGCTATTTCTCTGGGCAGTACCGGGCACTGATGGCAAGGGTGAAGGGCGCAGGATTTTCAGCTCCACTCTGATAAGGACCAGTGGGACCAGGGGCAGACTGACAACTCATGGGGCCTCCGGGCAATAGGAGATCATGGGGCCCCTGTGTCCTCGCCCACACCCAAAAAAGACTATGAAAAAGTAAATGAAAGGTACCAGGGGCATCTCATGGGGCCTCCTACTGACCCCGGGCAGTGCCCGAGTGCTCGAATGGTCAGTCCACCCTTGAGTGGGACCTAAGCTGTCTGGTAATTCTAGTGAGTCGGAAGTTCAGCTTTAAACCTACAGTAGAAGGCCTACTTGCTGTTGTCTTCACTTGCATCTGAGCTTCGTTTTGGATAGGATCTACTTCCTGTTTTGTCTTCGTAGCGGTAATTGAAGGAACATCCCCGTTAGTGGACACAGACAAAAACACCCTTCCTAACTCTTCCTTTAAAAAATAAAGCGAGTACGGTTATATCACATTCTGTGACAAGAGACTGCAGTCCTGTCCAGAAGTGGTGTGACTAGCCTGAATTAAATGGCAAGGGTTTGTCTAAATGTTAATGGAATGTCTTCCTTTAGCACAGCTGCTGTATCTAGGACATCCTAGCCAATTTGTTAATTATACTTGTCAGTGGTTGATATTTCTAGATTAAAATGAACCTGTCCCTTATAATGCTGCCGAGAAGGAGGGTGAGAATGACCGTTGGGACATGTTGGCACATGCTCTCCCCACAGCTGAGGAATTCTTTTATCTTTCTGCTTCCAGTTCATTCATAATTTCCTCTGTTGTGGGTGATGGCGGCAAACCTTCCATTGCACTCACCCGTTACTCGAGGACAGTGTTATAAATGACTTGCTCTCCTAGAACTATGCATGACACAATTTCCTGTTTTTGTGGAACTGTTTATAGCTTCACATGTGAAGGAAGCCCTGAGACGAATACATTTCCAGAAATTATGCAGCCATGGAAAAGACATTTATGGGGGAATATAGCTTTTCTTTTTTTTTTTTTTTTTTAAGAATGTTTGGAAACCCCTACACTAGAGCAGTGTCTGGATGAACAATTCTAGTGCTGTGAAAGGAGTCTATGCTTCTTTTGTACGTTTTTGTTTTTTTTTTTTTCTTTTAAAGCAACGTTTTAGTGCATTTTCACATATTTAGACCCATTACAGTATTTACCTTTTTGAAGTATTTTTATTACTTTTACAATTTGTTGTTTTAATTTCTTTTGTGTCTTAAATCTTGTAGATTTCCCATTAGAAGCAAAGTGGATTACTGCTATTATTTTGATAAATACAATCCTCCACTGCAGATAATGGCTATGCAATTCCAGCTACAGGTGCTGGCTCAACAAACAGGCCATCATCTTCTTAACATTCAAGCATTCTAAATGAAATGGAAAATGCACTTCAGAATCAAGGGCACTGTTAAAGATTGTATTAATCCATCTCATGCTAAAGGCAACATCACTGAACTGCTAACGCGTTTCACTCAGAAATGAGCTTATTCGTGGAGTGGGGGTTACATGGGTGCAGAAGGCATTTCTACACATACATAGATCCTAAACACTTGTGCTTGGAGCCGCAAGAGCCTGCAGAGCTTTGCACCAGCGATCAGTGGATCATGGGTGCAATGTCGGGCTCCTGCAGGTACAGGCTTTCAGGTGAGGACCTGGAAGGAGTGGTAGTGGTGATCAAACTGCACAGCTGCAATTTAATTTTAAAAGTGACAGCTGCTGTGGAGGAGAACCCCAAATATGGGTGTTGCATGTTGCAAAAGATTGAGTTGCTCTTTAATTTTGAACCAGAGTGATTTAGAGTTAATTATAGTGCATTCATAAAGTATTCAGACCCCTTAACTTTTTTAAGTTTTGCTATGTTGCAGCCTGATACTACAGTTTTTTTTCAATTTATTTTTTTCTCTCATCTACATACAGTACCCCATAATGACAAAGTGAAAACAGAATTTTAGAAATGTTTGTGAATTTAAAAAAAAAAAAAAACCTGAGATATCACATGTACCTGAATATTCAGACCCTTTACTCATTTTGTTGAAACCGCTTTGGCAGCAATTACAGCCTCGAGTCTTTTTGGGTATGATGCGACCAGCTTTTCACACCTATATTAGGGGATTTTCTGCCATTATTCTTTGCAAATCCTCCCAAAACTCAGTGTTTGATGGCGCTGTTGGTGGACGGCAATGTTCAGGTCTCTCCAGATATGTTCAATAGGGTTCTAGTCAGGGCTCTGGCTGAGCCACTCTAAGACTTTCAGGATTGCTCCTAAGCCAATGCTCTGTTGTCTTGGCTGTATGCTTAGGTTCGTTGTTAGGTGAACCTTTTGGTCCAGTGTGAGATCTTGAGCGCTGTGGAACGTTTTCTTTGAGGATATTTCTGTACTTTGCTCCATTCAGCTTTCCATCAATCCTGAGCAGTCTCCGAGTCCCTGCTGCTGAAAAACAACCCCACAGCATTATGTTTCCACCACTATGCTTCACTGTTGGGATGGTATTGGGCAGGTGAAGAGTGGTGTCTGGTTTCAGTCTGAGAGTCTTTTAGATGCTTTTTTTTACAAACTCCAAGCAGGC
Organism: Staurois parvus; assembly: GCF_062004578.1. Classification (NCBI taxonomy): domain Eukaryota; kingdom Metazoa; phylum Chordata; class Amphibia; order Anura; family Ranidae; genus Staurois; species Staurois parvus. The sequence goes on along the minus strand of NW_028318035.1, from coordinate 2,268,117 downwards.
TTTCCTGTGTTTTGCACTGAGGAGAGCCTTCTGTCTAGCCACTGTGCCATAACGCCCAGATCAGTGGAGGGCTGCAGTGATGGTTATCCTTCTGGAACTATGTTTCATATCCACACAGGATCTCTGGAGCTCAGTCAAAGTGAATAATGGGTTCTTGGTCCTGTTTGATAAGGGAGGTGGCGCCTCAGAAACGTGTTGCATCCCGCCCACCTGTCACTCATGGCACTTGTCAGGAACCCCTGCCAGCCGGCAGGAGCACACGGAGAGACGCCGTGGACTTCCACCCTGTAGCGGGTCTCCTTCCATGCCTTGCAGCGACCAGTCAGCTCCACTACACTGGAGAGAGCTGTCTCTGCATGCCTCACTGACCTTGGGATCTGACCACAGGTTTTTTACATGTCATTGCACTTTGAATAAAGTTCCTTGTTTGTACTCATGCTGACCTGGTGCCCTGTTGTGTTCCTTTTACTTCGAGTTCTTGGTCACCTCTCTTATTAAGGCCCTTCTTCCCCGATTTGCTCAGTTTGGCAGCCATAATTTGGAGTCCTGGTTGTGCCAAACTAATTCCATTTGAGAATTATGGAGGCCACTGTGCTCTTGGGAAATATCAGTGCAGCAGAGTTTTTTTGTAGCTTTCCTCAGATCTGTGCCCTGCAATAATCCTGTCTCTGAGCTCTGTAGGCAGTTTCTTTTGACCTCATGGCTTTGCTCTGATACAGTATGCATTGTCAGGTGTGAGGCCTTTTATAGAGGTGTGCCTTTTTTAAATCATGTCCAGTCCATTTAATTAACCACGGGTGGGCTCCAATCAAGGTGTAGAAACATCTTGGAAAGGAACAAGAGAAATTGGGGGCACCTGAGCTGAATTTCAAGTGTTGTTGCAAAGTGTCTGAATACTTATATCAATGTAATATTTAAGGTTTTTTTTTCCTTTTTTCCTTTTTTCATAAATTTTTGCAAACATTTCTAAGATACTGTTTCCATTTTGTCATTATGGGGTACTAATTGTAGATTAATGAAAAAAAAAATGAATTTAAACTACTGTAGGATCAGGCTGCAACATAAAACAGAAAAAAGTGAAGGGGGTCTGAATACTTTTATAAATGCACTGTATGTCAAGTCAGCGTACTATGTTCACTGCCATCCTGTCAAATTAACTCGTTTGTATTTTAAGGTGTCATCAGTTATATTGTGAACTTGATAGAGATCACAACTTAATGGATCTATATATTGTATGTAAAGCACTTCATGATAGGTTGGCTTTATATAGTTACTGCACATTTAGTCCATCTCTATAAAATATGGGCATTGTCTAATATTTGTTTTGTGCCCTAACAAATGACGGTAATATTGTATTGGTCTCTCTGTGCCATTCTGTTCATGGGGGTATCAGTACTCCGCTATAGTGGTGGCATCTGCTCCCTGCCTGTGGATGCACCCATAAGTCTTGTCTCTAGGGGCTCTAAGCTGTCCAGGAGGACAGGAGGTGGTGGGGGGTGTGATTTGGGGATTCTTCACTAAATCCTATTGTGTTTATACTGTATATTGGGTCTAACCGCTGGGAAGGATTAAAAAATTGCTGGCGCCTAATAGTTTTTTTTTTTTCTACAATTGAGGTGGACGTGAATATTTACATGTTATGCATGGTTTCTGCACCAGTCAGTGCTTGCTGTAGCTACCCTTTAAGAAACGTCTGTAATAACAATGTGCTTTTGGTTACGTGTGTTGCCACTCAACAGTGACACAGCAATTTGTTATCGCTCCAAATTCTGGGCATCCACTGTGCAATGACGGCATAATCTTCCACAAAGGGCTTCTTAGAAGACTTTGTGGTGTACGTTATCACTAAGCAACTAGAAAGTTTTTAGCGATAGTAAATAAAAAATTTTCATTCTGAAACTAAAGAAAAAAAAAAGTCTAATCTGAACTGCCTGGCTGTCATGCTGATTAAGAAGCTCCGGTACTTCCAGAGTAACTGGGCTGGAACAAAGAATAACCTACATGCTTATGCTGGGTCAGTGATTTAGAAACTGTTGAAGCTATCAAATCAATATGTTAGCCAGGCACTTGGCATTTTCAGGAGGAGGGCTGTCCTCCCTAAATATTGTTTAGGACAGATTTCTTTTAAAGCCTCATGCACACAGCACATTCTCGCCCCCCCCGGATGCCTTTTGCTCTTGGCAGGAAGAAAGCAGCTTGAAAAAACGCACCTAAACCTGCATTTTGCACATGCGTCTAGGCAAGGCAAGTGTTCATTGATTCTGTTATCCTGAATATTCATTTTATTCTGGCCATTGCGATGAATGAATGCTCAATCACTTAATGTGCCTAGCGTATAGATGCATTTACACGCGTTTAGGCACGCTCAGCATTTTTTTTTTGGCCAAAAGCTCCTCTCCTGAAAGCGCTAATGGTGCGTTTTTTTTTTGTTTTTTTTTTGTTTTTTTTTTGTTTGTTTTTTTCCCCAGCCTGTAAACACTCTTCTAATGTGTGTAAATGCCTATATGTGCATGACCACAGAGGCTAACATAGGGGTGTGTTTTTACAGGCTACAGAAAAAAGTCCTGTAAAAGCAGCATTTGTTTATGCCTTGTGTGCATGAGGCCTAAAACAAAACAAAAAAAGTATATTTAGTTGCAGTTAAAGTGTGTGTGTGTGTGTGTGTGTGTGTGTATATATATGTGTATATATATGTATATATGTATGTATGTGTACATACATACATACATACATACATACATACATACACTATAGTGCCAAAAGTATTGGGACACCTTCCTTTACACGCACATGAACTTTAATGGCATCCCTATCTTAGTCTGTAGGGTTCAATATTGAGTTGGCCCCGCCCTTTGCAGCTATAACCGCTTCAACTCTTCTGGGAAGGCCGTCCACAAGGTTTGGAGTGTGTCTATGGGAATGTTTGACCATTCTTCCAGAAGTGCATTTGTGAAGTCAGGCATTGATGTCAGACGACGAGGCCTGTCTCACAGTCTCCGCCCTAATTAATCCCAAAGGTGTTCTATCGGGTTGAGGTCAGGACTCTGTGCAGGCCAGTCAAGTTCCTCCACCCCAGACTCGCTCATCCATGTCTTTTATGGACCTTGATTTGTACACTGGTGCGCAGTCATGTTGGGACAGGAAGGGGCCATCCCCAAACTGTTCCCACAAAGTTGGGAGCATGAAATTGTCCAAAATATCTTGGTATACTGACACCTTAAGAGTTCCCTTCACTGGAACTAAGAGGCCAAGCCCAACCCCTGAAAAAAACTCCACACCACAATTCCCCCTGCACCAAACTTTTCACTTGGCACAATGCAGTCAGACAAGTACCGTTCTGCTGGCAACCGCCAAAGCTAGACTTGTCCATCGGATTGCCAGTCAGAGAAGCGTGATTCGGCACTACAGGGAACACGTCTCCACTGCTCTAGAGTCCATTGGACGCGTGCTGTACACCACTACATCCAATGTTTTACATTGCACTTGGTGGTGTGAGGCTTGAATGCAGCTGCTCGGCCATGGAAACCCATTCCACGAAGCTCTCTACGCACTGTTGTGCTAATCTGAAGACCACACGAACTTTGGAGGCCTTTGGCTATTGACACTGCAGACAGTTGGCAACTTCTGCTGCTGTTCCCAGTTGCTTCCACTTTGTTATAATACCACTAACAGTTGACCGTGGAATATTTATTAGCAAGAAAATTTTACATATGAACTTATTGCACAGGTGGCAACCTATCACAGTACCACGCTTGAATTCATTGGCCCTCAATCCCCTCATGTTTTGCATTGTATTGGTATTGTTCTGTCACATGTTCTGTCCCCCTTTTGTAATGTACAGCGCTGAGCGAACTATTGGCGCTTTATAAATACTGTATAATAAATATATATATATATATATATATATATATATATATATATATATATATATATATATATATATACAATACAGTGCTCAGCATAAATGAGTACACCCCAACAGATTTGTCAGGAAACCTTTCCTTTCAGAATCAACATTTTCTAGGTTACACTATACTACAAAATACTCCCACAAGTTTGGGCCATTGATTGCAAACAAGATTTTATTTGCACACGTAAAAAAGTATTTTTCCTAACCAGTTCATTTAAGACCATGTTGCAAAAATGAAGATGCCCCAATGAGTCTTGAGAGCAAAGCTAAATTTTAGGAAGCAAACCCTAATTAACAAGAATTTAACTACAGTCTAATTATTCATTAAACAGGTGTCCAGTAGACAGTTGATTATAAAAGGGCGGCCCTTAACAGAGAAAACCTCTTCCCATGTCATGCTGTCAGTAATGGCACCACATGGAAGAGAAATGTCACAATAATTTTTTTACACTAGAAAGGCGAAGGCTACAAGAAGATCAGCAAAGTTTTACTTATCAGAATACTGTTGCAAAAGTGATACAAAAATTTAACAAAGATGGAACTGCAACCATCTCACAGAGGCATCCAGGCCGTCCTTGGAAGTTAACACCCCGACAGGGGCATCTTCTGATAGGGTGTATTCTGATAAGGCTTGAAGAAAAATTACCATGCAAGTTCACTGCAGTTAGCTAAAGAAGTAGAGAGCCATACGGTGGTGAGTGTTTCCCCCTTACACAGTACAGTGTACACTGCAGAGGAATGTCATGCATGGGTATCGTACACGAAGGAAGCCTCTCCTAAAGCCCATGCACAAAAAAAGCCCACCTAGAATTTGCCAGGGCCCATGCTGAAAAAGAAGACTGTTAGGACTGTACTCCTGGAGTGATGAGAACAAGGAATGTTTTTGGAATTGATGGCTTCAAAACTGTATGTCGTCGTAAAGGTGAGGAGTGCTAAGAAAAATGCATGGTGCCTACATTGAAACATGGTGGTGGCAGTGTCTTTCTGTGGGGCTGCAGGAGTGGTGCTGGTGTTGAGGAGCTTCATTTCATTGATGGTATCATGAATTCACAGATGTACTGCTCTATATTGAAAGAGAATATGCTCCCATCACTCAGTGTCCTTGGTCGTCGTGCACTTTTCCAACATGAAAATGATCCAAAACACACATCTAAGGCCACTGTTGCATTTCTGAAGAACAACAGGGTGAAAGTGATTCAGTAGCCAAGTATGTCTCCTGATCTGAACCCCATCGAACACCTATGGGGAATTCTGAAGAGACAAGTTGAGCATCACTCTCCATCCAGCATCCAGGCTCTAATTGAAGAATGGAAAACGATAGATGTTGCAATATGTCTCCAACTTGTTCATTCCATGCCTAGAAGACTTGGTGCTGTCCTTACAAATCATGGAGGTCATACAAAATGGAGTAGTTTTTGTTGCGGGGTGGATTCATTTGTGCATCAACTAATTTGAGTAAAACTGAAGATTTTGTAATCTAAGTTATATTATTAACCTTAATTTCATGTAAGGAGCTAAACAAATGTTCTGAAAAACTCAGTTTTGTCAAAATTTTGGAAATTGTTTGTGTTCATTGATGAAAATCTTACTTTTCAAAAGGGGGTGTACTCATTTATACTCAGGTATGTGTATATATACTGTGTATATATATTTTATAATAGGCCTCACCTTTGATTCAGTCAAAAATCTTAGATTTCCCCTTACTTTTTGTCCCGGTGACAAATGGCCAGAACAGAGGATGAATCTTCACAATGGGGATGTAGACATTAATAAAAACCTTACAGATGGTCTAATGCCCAAATTGTATGTTAAACATGACTAGCTCTTCCTGTGTAAAGTTAATGCTGAAGTGTAATGTATGTATATCGTTCAAGAAATATCTCCTTTTAAAACCCAGTGATTTCATTAATGGGTCTGGCTGCCTTTCTTTTCAAGAGCATTATATGAAATATCACGTTCCTAGAATCCCTTTAGACATTTCTGCTCCTAACTGCTGGCAACTGGGTTCTTCAGACTTTAGTTGTGCGGTCTACTGATTGATTGCTCAAGCATGCAAGTCTAAAGGGATGCTGGGGATGTGTTCTTCTATATAATGCTTGGATGCAAAGTGATTGATGGCAGGGAAAGTGAATAGCTGTGAGAGGTGGGCATTGACTGTACTGATCAGGAGAGGATATTGATCAACTGAGGTTGTTTACACAGAAAATGAAGACAGGCTCTAGATAGCTACTGCTGTTTCCAATGGTTATATGTTGTGGTGATGCAGGTTTTCAGGAAATTAAGAATGATCCCTTTAAATGGAGGATAGGACTTGCTACAAGGCTGGGGAAAAAAGATAAGGCTAGAGTTTAGCCCTTGATAAAGAGAATATAGATTTTTTTTTTCTTTAAAGCTGTAGTAAACCACAACCAAAAAAAAAAAACTTATGCCCTCCGCAGGTTTAAGTCTTAATGTACTAGTATGCACCACATACTAGCACATTTTGACAGATTTACCTGGACACTGAGCCCTCCAGCGCAGTGCTGTCACGGCTCCTGGGTGCATCCATCTTCACCCGGTTTCAGGTTCACAGACTCTGCCTCTATGAATGGCCAGGGTTGAGATGTCACTTTTGCACGTGGGAGACCTGCCTCCTGCATGGAGCTCTGAAGGTACAGAACTGATATGCCATCCCTTCAAATCTCATGTGGTGGGGACATCACCAGCTGCATGTTGTGTGAATATATTTACTGTGCCTTATTATAGGCTTACCTGTAGGTGCAGATTAAAACATGGACTTTACGTCCACTTTAATGACCTCAAACCAAAAACATTTTAATTTAAGGAATGTTATTAAAATAGCAACATTTGGGCGAAGATCTGTTTTTTAAAGTAGGGCATAGATTGAAGTGCGTTGGCCACAGATCTGCAGCAAGTCTTTCTCTCTGGCTTGCAAAATTTTAAATGCAAGGGAAATTATACTTTTTTATCTTGAAGCAGTATTAAACCCAAAACCAAAAATGTTATATTGTGGCTTGCCAATTATTAGAATGTCATTTTTTATTTTTTGAGTAGGGATGTGTTGAAATTTCTGCTGCTGTGTTGGTGTCTCTGTTGGAAAGATTTTATTTATTTTTTTTGCACACAATACAGCCTTTTAGCAAGATTCGCTTTTGGTTGTGGAAGAATGTAATACCGTGGGTTACGAAGGAGTTAAAGCGTCTTTCATGTCCTTTCATGCCTATCGGAGATCATGGCAGCATCCTCCGTTTGACCCCCGGACCACATACCAGTTCTAAGCGAAGGCGTGCCACACTTGTTAAACACTGGAAGCACGTGGGCACAACAGCATTTAAAATCGAATTCTACTCCAAAACTAAATTTAAAAAAATGTGGCTGGAGTTCCAATTTAACAAAATACACATGTGATAGAATGTCATTTATTTAGCAGTTGGTTGTAGAAATACCTGTGATTGGGGGCTTTTGAAAGAGGACACTCAGAATGTGAGTTCCCCTTACCAGTTGTTCGGCCACCCACCTGTACATTTTCCACATTCATTTACCACCCACTGCACACTTTGTGTTTTATTGTATGTTTTCTTTTAGCTCGATAGTGAGCCATTTACTGGACACCTAGTGCGAATGCAAAGAATGCATTGTGTGAAAAAGCTGTGCAACTGTCCCAGTGAGAGGTCATTACATATCTACTCCAATATTTTGCAGTTGGGGGTCATTCACATTGACCTGTGCTGCTCTGCATTGATCAATGCAAGGACACATAGAAAGCAGTTTTCCATGCAAGCCACAATTCTGCATCGAGGTGGGTTGCAAAGCATTGTGTAAAAATGCAAGTGTGCTACATTTTTATGCAGAGCAATTCCCCACACTGTCCGTCATTGCACCACAGCGTGTCAAAATGTACTGCAGTGCATAGACTTCAATGTAATGTCATTGTGTGACACTAATAGTTACAAAAATGGGAAAAAGTAGACCAGTTCCTTGTATCGTAACAATGCAAGACATCATTTCTACCACCTCTATACAACTGACACCAACCCACTGTCATTTATAGCATGCGGCCTGGTGGGAATGAGTTTATACTGTTTGAACAAGTGTGTGTATATATGTATATGTGTGTGTGTGTGTGTGTGTGTGTGTGTGTGTGTGTGTCTTTGAAAACTCACGTCTTCAGGGAAGCCTACCCCACCTCCACCTAAGATCTGTACTTGAATCGCCTCCACCAGATCATCCCCCTCAGCTATCACCTTTTGCATGATCTCTCCCTTCTTTTAGATTGTAAGCTCCACGAGCAGGGCCCTCCTATTCCTTCTTTACTGAAATGTATTGTAATTGTATTGTCTCCCGTTATATTGTACAGCGCTGCGCAAACTGTTGGTGCTATATAAATCCTGTATAATAATAAAATATATATACAGTTGCAAGAAAAAGTATGTGAACCCCTTGGGATTACATGGAGTTTTGCATGAATTGGGCATAAAATGTGCTCTGAACGTCACAATAGAAGAACACAGTCTGCAGAACATAATGCTACACAAACATTAGATGTTGCCATGGTTTAATTGCACATAACATGTAAACATTCACAGTGCAGGGAGGAAAACGTATCTGAGGCCCTAGCTTAATGACTTCTCCCAGAGCTAATTGGAGCCAGGAGTGAGCCAACCTTGACTCCAATCAGTGTGATGATATTGGATGTGTTGCTGACAGCTGTCCTGCCCTTAAACACACACCTGGGTTTACTGGTTTCAAGAAGCACTGTCTGATGTGAACCATGCCTCGCAGAAAAGAGCTCTCAGAAGACCTACGATCAAGAATTGTTGACTTGCATGAAGCTGGAAAGGGTTACAAAAGTATCTCCAAAAGCCTTGATGTTCATGTGTCCACGGTAAGACAGACGGTCTACAAATGGAGAAAGTTTAGCACAGTTGCTACTCTCCCTAGGCGTGGTCGTCCTGTAAAAATGACTGCAAGAGCACAACGCAGAATGCTGCATGAGGTAAAGAAGAATCCCAGAGTGTCAGCTAAAGACCTACAGAAATCTCTGGCACATGCTAACATTTTTGTTGACACATCTACAATAAGGAAAACCGTAAACAAGAATGGAGTACATGGAAGGACACCACGGAGGAAACCATTGCTGTCCAAAAAGAATATTGCAGCACGTTTGAAGTTTGCAAAAGAGCACCTGGATGTTCCACAGCACTACTGGCAAAATATACTGTGGACACATGAAACCAAGATTGAGTTGTTTGGGAAGAACACACATCATGTGTGGAGAAAAAAATGCACAGCACACCAACATCAAAAGCTCATCCCCACTGTAAAACATGGCGGAGGGAGCATCATGGTTTGGGGCTGCTTTGCTGCCTCAGGGCCTGGACGGATTGTTGTCATTGATGGGAAAATGAATTCCAGAGTTTATCAAGACATTTTTCAGGAAAACGTACGACCATCTGTCCGCCAACTGAAGCTCCGCAGAGGATGGGTGATGCAACAGGACAATGACCCAAAGCATACAAGTAATTCAACAAAACAATGGCTGCAACAGCACAGAATACGCCCTCTGGAGTGGCCCAGTCAGAGTCCTGACCTCAACCCGATTGAAATGCTGTGGCATGACCTTAAGAGAGCGATTCACACCAGACATCCCAAGAATATTGCTACACTGAAACAGTTTTGTGAAGAGGAGTGGTCCAAAATGACTCCAGATCGTTGTGCAGGTCTGATCTGCAACTACAGGAAACGTTTGGTTGAGGTTATTGCTGCCAAAAGAGGGTCAACCAGTTATTAAGTCCAAAGGTTCACATACTTTTTCCTCCCTGCACTGTGAATGTTTACATGTTATGTGCAATTAAACCATGGCAACATCTAATCTTTTGTGTAGTATTATGTTCAGCAGACTGTGTTCTTCTGTTGTTGTGACTTAGATGACGTTCAGAGCACATTTTATGTCCAATTCATGCAAAACTCCACGTAATCCCAAGGGGTTCACATACTTTTTCTTGCATGTATATGTATGTGTGTGTGTGTATGTATATGTATATATATATATATATATATATATATATATATATATATATTATTTCTCTTGGATTGTAAGCTCCAAGAAGCCTAACCCTCTTGTATTGAGCTGTATTGCTGCTGTATTGCCTCCCGTTATGTTGTAAAGCGCTGAGCAAACTGTTGGCGCTATATAAATCCTGAATAATAATATTTAGTGTATATGTGTGGCTTTTAAAGGACAACTTTAGTTGGCCTTCCAATTGAATTCCCTTTAGCAGTGCTGGTAAGATACTGTACCTTCCTACCTTCCTCCTCATTGAAACAGTCTTCCCCATGCAGGCCTGCCCAACATCGCACAGCCTCTGCAACAAAACTGCCCAACTATCCCCATTCACAGCCTATGGGTGAGCCATACTCATGGCACCCTCCAGCTGTCCAACCAAGTATGGCTAACCTATACGAATGGAGCCATGGTGCCATGTGCATGAAGGGGACATAGCAGGGGTGTCTTGGTATCAAATGCATGACCAGTCTCCTGCCTTTTTGTCCCACCCCCTCCCCCCCGAATTGTAATATTGTCACGTACCATATGAACAGTAAGGATTTGCAATCCATCTAATTTAAAATAATATATTTGTGTGGGGTCATTAAACTTTGACCGGAACATGAAGGATATTATTACTATAGAAATGGCTTTAGTATTCGCTTTTAGCTCCCTTTTGAATACTTGCTGTCAGCTTGGCAGCCCCAGGTTGAACTTGCATGGAATAAAGCCGTACGTTGCTGTTTGAGCATCATATCTGTGATCCCAATGGACTGATTTAATCTGGAACTGCTGTTCTATCAGCACCACTTCCTTTGGGTAATTTAGTTACAGCAGCCAATGTTCTCTGCTCTCCAGTCCCCGCAGGAAGCAAGCCTTGGCATGGCTCTGTGGGTGAAGGCGAAACATGCTCAGGAGGGAATTTATTCCTTGCAGAGCTTACAGTATATAAGATTTATTCAAAGAGAAGGAAAATCAACGTAATAAAGAGTTGAAAGGATGAAATTTGGGACCTCATTAAAGATAAAAATGAAGTAGGGGGGAAAACTCACAGTTCACGTTTCCTCCTGAAAATACAAACTCCCTGGCTGTCACATTGATCGAGCATAATCATTGCTTTCTATGTTACTGACTCATAACAAGTATTCAGATAAGAAATCTGTTGTTACCAGACAGGATCTCAAGCCAATGAAGCAAGAGAGAGTCAGAAAATCTGCATTGAGGGACGGTTTGCACCATTCCTGCACAGGAACGCTCAGCACGTCAAAGCGTGAACGCAGTCCATTTGCGATCTGCAGCAGGTGTGAACAATAAATTAATGACACCCCAAACGCAGGTCGCTAACGCAGTGCATTTGCTTGTACTGGATCACAAGGTACAAAAGTACCATGCAGTCCTGGTGCGGTGCGTTTCTAAAAGTAGTACGCGCACTTCTTCAAAACGAATGGACTGAAATTGCACCACCCAAACCGCATGTAAATCACATGGGAACGCACAGCATGTTCCTGTGTGGGCATGATGTGTACCGGCCCTGAAGCTGATGGATCAGCATGAAAAGGGAAGCTAATATTTTCAGGAGGTCACCAATTGCAGCCTCTATTTGTTTTGTAAGAGTCCAATAGGGGATTTCCCTCACGTTGGAGAAATTTTCTTCCTGGCCTCTGTCATGTCGAAGTCTAGGTTCACCCCTATGCAGGTTGTGTTTGATGCGTTTCTGCATTGCATTTTGCGGTTTTGCACTTGCGTTTTAGACACGTTTTTGCCGTGTTTTTTTTATGCGTTTTGCATTTTTATTTTTTTTCCTTTTTGCTAGGCAGATTTTAAACGCAAACCGCAGCACGAATGCAATACATGCTTTTCTGCAGCGTTCCCATTGAAGTCTATAGAACCATAAATGCAACGTTTTGTGTTTTTAAAAAAAAAAAAAAAAAAATTTTAAAAACACACCAGGTGAAAACGCAGAGATGTGAATGTGTCCCATAGGAGATCATGCTAAATGGACTGTAGTGCGTTTCTACAAAATGCTGCAGAAACTGCTTAGGTGTGAACCTAGGTTCAACCAGTCCTGTTGAATTTCACAGCGCCGTTATCCTGGTGTTGATGTGAAAGCAAAACAGTCTGGTTTTCATGTTTTGCAATAATAATAATATAATATAATAAAAAAAGGGCAAAAAGTGAAGGAAAATCATCTCAATATGACGCAGATGGCAAAAACCTGTAATGTAACAAAAATGGAAATTGAAGCGCCACCTTATCGCTGAGAGGTCCAGATACAAGTTTATTGAAATGACCTTCGAGACTTTTATTGGAATAAAGTTGTATCTGGCCCTTTTAGCAGTGGTGTGGCACTTCAGTTTCCATTTTTGTTACATTATGGTACAAGCCAAGGAGACCATGGAGATCCTCTGGGGTGCAGAAGAAGCCTGCTCAAGAACCAGATCACCTGCATCAACATCAACACTTTTAGGGTCAGTTCACACCATAAAAATGAACTCCAGATGCATGTTTGCTTACAGTTCACACCACACCAATAAGGTGCTTGTTTTTATGCATTTTGATGTGTTCCAGTACAGTTCTGTGCAGAACAATGCAGCATGTTCTACTTTTGTTTGGAAAGGACTGCACTGGTGTGAACTAGGGCCATTGGAATACATGGAAAACACCTTGCATGCATTTTTGATGCAGAAAAAAACGCACTAAACTGCATCTGGTGTGAACCCGCCCCTAGGATGGCAAATACCAATAAGACAACCTTACAGGCGCTATTTTTCCATTTTTCTCAAGTAGGCAACAAAAAATAAAAAAAAGTGTGGTTTTAAAGTATATGTAAACCCATAAGTAGGATTTTTTTTCCAATAGAAAAGAGAGGAGTTAAAACTCTCTGGGGGGAGGTTTCTATTTACTAATCTGGAGAGACAGCAGGAAGTGAGAGAAAAGCTCTACAAAGTTAAGTATGCCTATCTTGGACAATTGTCAATGGAACATGTGCTACCATTGGAGAATTTTCACATTACCTATTGCTCTGATGACACCTTTTGTGAATACACTACAATAAAAACACAAGAAATGTTAGCAAACAGTTTATGAATGTTACCGCTTTTACTTTGTTCAAAAATGTTTATATTGCCTTTTTTTGTATGCTGTATTTGGCAGTCACATATTCCTCTTCAAAATAGCAAGGGGGGGGGGGTGTCTTTTAAAGAGTGGGCAGGCAGTGCTTTTGCAGCCAATTCTGCTGCTGTACTGGCTGTGATGTGAAAAGCTGCAATTTGACAGCTATTAGCTGCTGTCAATCAATAAGGCAGGGGCGTGGTAGTTACCTAGAGTACAAGAAGTAAAGGCACGTGTTACTAAACCCACAACAGTAAAATCAGTCTGTATATGCAGTAAAGCATGCTTGTTATACTCACTGTAGAAGCTAAGCGGTTAATACTCCGCTTTGTGTAAAAAGAAAAAAAAAAAGCTGTTTCATCCTGTCTTCTCTGATCCTCCCCTTTTTCCTCAGTCCCCAATCCATCTGCTGATAGAACAGAGCCTTGGGGGCAAGCTGTACATGCTCAGTTTGATGTGTATTGCTAGATCTTCTTCCTCTTTTTTTTTTTTTTTTTTTTTTTTTTCTTCTTGAGGGTGCAGGTGATCAGCACTGTCCAGACAGAGGATCAGGGGTTATGCAGCCTCATAGGACAGTCAGAGAAGAATGAAAACTCCTCTTACCAGTGCTCTTCTGGACACTGATAGAAGTCACAAGAATGCTCTAACTGCTGATGAGAAAAGGTGTTTAGCAGTTTATATTTACTAAAGTAATTGCATTTCCATGGTCTGTGTACTGTGGGAGACCAGATATAGTGAATGCAGAGCACCTTTAAGTAGTAGGAAAGTGATTAAATAGAATTTGTTCTTATCATTGTGTAGTGCAAACTTTTAGAATAAAAAAACTATTACACTATAAAAAAATCACTAATTTCAGGTGTTTTTTTCTTTTCTGGCAACCACCTTCACAAGGACTGACAATGAAAAGGAAACTCAAATTATTTCTAGTTATTCCAGAACAGGAGTAGAGAGGAAGTTTTCCAAAAGGGACCTCCTGTGGGAGGACAACTGTCAAAGGTTGGATTTCTCGTCAGTTTGGAGGAGTGAGATCATTTTTCCTTCTTGTGTTCCCAGAAAAGGAAGTGGACCGAAATCTTCCCTATGAGAAAACTGCCTTAAAGTGCTACTAAACCCAGGACACTGCATCCACTTTATCTGGTCTCACACAACATGAAAATGCAATTATTTTAGTAAATCTAAACTGCTACATACCTTTTCTCACCAGCAGTTACAGCAGCCTTGTGTGCAGCACTGGATAAAGCTTGTAGGAGTCCTATGATTGTCCTATGAGGCTGCAGGACCCCTGGCCCTCTGTCTCGACAGCGCTGATTGTCCCTGTGCTGATCACATGCACCCCCCCAAGAAAAAAACCTCTCAAACAATACACACCAAACTGAGCAAGTACAGCTTGTCCCCAAGCCTCTGTTCTATCAGCAGATGGATTGGGGACAGTAGAAGGGGAGGATCAGAGAAGACCGGATCAAACAGCCTTTGTACACAATGTGAGAGGATTAACCTCTTATGTTCCACAGTGAGTGTAACAAGCATGCTTTACTGCATATACAGACTGATTTTACTGTTGTGGGTTTAGTAACCCTTTAAGAACTTGACATAGGTCTAGCCCTTCCCCACTCTCCCCAAAACTTCGTATAACATAACTATTTTTTTTTTAAATGCTCCTGAATCTCGATTTTTGTGTGTTTTTTTTGTTTTTTTCCTCTTTTGCCAGCATGTCATAGTGCTAGAGCAAGCATGTCTTCAGCAACTGTTTCTTGTGCGGTTTTGAAGACGTTTCTGGAAGAGCTAGAACATTTACTACTTTGCAGACTTTTCACCATGCAATAGTGTCACCTACTCTCCTCTGTCCTATAAGGTGCACAGGTTGCACAGGGACCAGATTTCAAGATTTCACTTTGGACATTTGTGCTGTGCGCACTAAATATGTGATTTGTCTTTGCTTAGTTTAAAAAAGGACCTGAATAGAATGACATGGTTTCCTCCCAATCCATTATTTTATTTAATGGGATGAAGGCTATTGTGAGTCAGAAAAAGTTGGAGAGTCTCTGTGGACTGGAGAGGTAAGAATCCCTGTCACCAATATGTATATCAATATTATCAAACCTTCATTAACATTTTGTTTAAGAGGTTCACCTTAGGACCCATCTCCATGTATGGGTCGATGCGGTGATATTCACTTTGAATCGCATCCCAACACGCTAAGGCACTGCACATACGTTGCAAAACTCGATAGTGCATTGTGCTCAAAAATGTTGTGGCGTGTCCAATATTTTGGAGGTTTTGGTGCATTGGAATTTTAGGCCCTTTCCATAAAGATTCTTTTGATTGCTGATGTGAAATTATCCTTTCTTTCTGTTCAGGTTATTTTTTGCCTTTTTGTACTGTATGTAGCACTGCCCCTTGGGACAAGCTGGAATATATTATGGGTCCTGCGCTCAATAGATCCAACCCTAAGCAAACCCAATCCCTCTGGCACAACTGGTAATGAATAGCAAATACCCCGCCAAGAAATTTGCTGACACAGGGTTAAATGAAACAAGAACAATTTTATGGAGAATGAAATGCAGTGTAGAGGGGTGGGGTTCCCCTTTCAACTTCAAAACTTACTTTTCTTCTTTTATGCAATGCAGTAAATTTGGTCTGCCACTAGAGGGCTTCACAGCCAAGAGTCTCCGGATGGCAGAGTTGCACTTTAAGCAGAATACAACTGATATCAAACAAACTTACTTATACTCTATCAATGAAATGTATTACCCACACCGGGGTATGATTCTGCTTCTGAGGGGCGTTAGCCAAAAATCACCTCAGAGTCAGAACAGAATGCAACAAAGAGGTACCTCTAATAAAGCTACTAAGCCAGATTCCCCCACTTCAGTCCTTGTAACGGTGGAGCTCTAGTTGGTGCACGTTTAGTCCTTACAATGAAGTAAATAGCAGCTGAAGGCTTCTTTGGAGTTTCAGCTGGTGTGGGTTACATCAGATTTCACTAGGTTTCTGGGCTGAGAGGGTCCAACCTCAGTGTCTAAATGCAACACAAAGCACCCCAAGACCAGGGGCAGTCGCAGGATGCAATCTCCCAGTATGTGTCAGTCCCTGGGGCAGACAGTCTCAATTACACTGGTGGTGAGGGGCAAAGCAGGCAGAGGGATCTGTGGCTTGCACAGGGCCCCGGATGGGTGAGATCCCAGCAGTGGGGTGCGGATGTCCCAGTCTATATGCAAAGTGTAAATGGTGTGTCTTACTCTCTCCAGTGGGACAGCTCACCAGACTCTGAACACACAGCAGGGTCCCTCCATCCGCGCTGGGTGCTGTAGTGCCGCCTCCTCTCCTTGGATGGGCTCCACATGTTCCTGTCTTTTCTCCAGCCTCGTGTCTCTGTTCTCCCCTTCACTTCCTGCTTCCTCCCCCTCCCAGCGTTCTTTGCTGTAAAGTGGATGAGTCATCAACTTGGCAGAATGCCCAGGTTTTACAAACAGGAGAGAGAGAGGAAGGACTGACTGCTGAACATGTGATTCCTTCTGAATCCTCTTGTACAAGGAGCCTGCTACATGTATATGGTAGATGTGATGTATGGAAACCATGGCTTCTATGAAGGAGGCAGAAGATTAAAACAAATGTTATCCAATGCTCTGTAAATTTGACTTGCATGTGAAAATTGAATCTCTATTCTTTTAAACCTCCATTTATTTATTTATTTTTGTTTAAATGTATTTGCATCTCTGAAAGTATGCCAAAATGACCAGATGTTGGGGAAACACTGTAATTTTCCCCATAATTTGTATTTTTTTATTTTTCTAATCTGACACGTGTATAATTTATGTGGACTGTTGTCTAATAGCATACCCCCCCAGTGATCCTGTTTTCCATAGGATTGTCCTGGGATATGAACTAAATCCCATGGACTGGCGCCAGATTGCTGGAACGCTTGCCCTGCCTCCTGAAGCCAGTATCAGACCTCTGACGTCACATGACACAGAGTATCAAGGACCGTCTGAGGTCAGAAGCAGTTGTGGAGGGTGCTGATCTGATGTCTTGAAGGGACTTTAAAGAGGGAACTTGTATTAGGCTTTAGTTTTAGGCTAGGTTCACACTATTGTGGGTGTGGAAAGGCATATAATTCGCACACATTTTTCACCCACAGGCATTCGCATCAAACACGTGCAAAGCACCATACTATTTTCCCTGTAACTACATTTTGGAGGACCTGCAGGAACTTTTGTCCCTGTTTTTCAGCAGCCCATTCAAATGAATGAGCTACTGTGCAAACATGGCTTCAGGGAAACGTGAAAATGTGAACCTTGCTTAAAGGCAGGGTCTGATAAGAGTATAAATTGGGGCTCAGGACTCTGAATGTTGGGTTGGAGGGGTCTGATATGAGGTGTGGGTGTTATTTGGGTGTTGATCTAAGGTCTGAATGTTAGGGGGGACTGATCTGAGGTTTACACGTTGAGGAGGGGTGACCTGGGGGTCTAAATATAAAAGGGGGACAGGGCTTTTTTCTTCCATTGACTCCAGGCATAGTTCTTCGTCAGATCAATGATGCCAATGACCACCAGCAGCAGGGTATCTCCTCCACTTGACCACATTGTAAGAGGCAGTATGTTACATAATAACTGCTGCGCTCTGTATGCTGTGTGGTATGTTACACACTCCTGACGTAGGTGTTTGTTTTAACGGTTGCTGAGTACTAGAGTGTCCAGTGACACATATATTCTTTGCATGGTAGCATAGAGTGTCACTAGTGTCACTAGAGGGATAGCTCTTGAGTCTGTAGGGGATGTCACTTCAAAGATGGCGGCTTCCAGCAGACGTCATGGGGCTTTTGCATGTCCACACAGGGGAGGCCTGTATTTATTTAATTTTATTATTTATTACAGGTACTTATATAGTGCCGTCAATTTACACAGCACTTTACATATATATTGTACATTCACATCAGTCCCTAACCCTCAAGGGGTGTACAATCTAAAGTCCCTAAATTACATTCATACATATACATACTAGGGCCAATTTAGACAGGATCCAATTAACCTACCAGCATGTCTTTGGAGTGTGGGAGGAAACCGGAGTACCCGGAGGAAACCCACACAGTCACAGGGAGAACATGCAAACTCCAGGCAGGTGGTGCTGGGGTTGAGATTCAAACCAGCGACCCTAGTACTGCCAGGCGGAAGTGCTAACCATTTAGCCACTGTGCTGACCTATGTATTGATAAATAACATGCCCTAAGCTGGCCATACATTGATCAATGTTTGGCTGACCCAGTAGGGACCATCCAAATTTCTATCATGATGTGGGCTCCACCACTCAACAGAAGTAGTTTTTTTTTTTTTTTCTCTAAATGTCTCCAATCAAAGGGACATGTTTGAAAAATTTCCATCAGTCAACGAGCAGACGTCTAGTGTCCTTAAGGACTTGCACCCAAAGTTCCTTGAAATTTGGGAACCCTGGATAAGGTACGCCTTTCCATCCCTACCTCCAATCAGTTATGGCAGCTTATAGCTGTCACCTGTGTTGGTTCTGGGTCTGTGATACCATCTTTTCCCGCTTTCTCTCTCTCATATCCCCCTCCTTCTCTACACTTTTTGTTACTTTCTTCCATCTTCGTTTCCCCCTTTCCTTTGTTTTCGCTGTTGTTTGTCAGCGGGGATTTCCACTTCATAGAGGACAGTTTGGCCATAATAGCAATGTTGGCTTTGACCTTCCCACTGGTCCTCATTGGATATGGTCATAACTCTGCTGCTTTAATGTTATACATTGGTGCTTTAATGTTGTATAATGTTATACATTAGCTTGTTTTGTTTGGTCTGGAAGATTCAATATATATATTAAACTAGAAATGTTTTTTCGGTCAGCGGCTGTCAGAATACAGTGTCCCAGTGGTGGGATAGGGCTTTCCTCCATCCACCTCCTTTGTGTGTTAGGCCAGCTTAAAATGTGGTCAATACACAAATAATCTTCTGAGAAAATTGTTGAAATTATTGGTCTCCGCGTGTTACCAGACCAACAAATGTTACCAGAGGATGTTTGTACCAGTCTTTAGCTGTTTGAAGTATAGGAAATCTGTCGTCTATAGTTAATGAAGGTTGACTGATATTGTAGCATGGTTGAAGGCAAGTTCATAGAATTTTGGGGACTCCACTCCATCTACCACTAGAGTTCTCCATTCCAACCAACTGCTGTTGCCATTCCCAAATTCACTGATTGGTTATCCATAATGTTAAAAGAATGAAGAGGGAATCAGCTGCTGGAGAGGAGGACCTCTAATAACACTACTATACATGCGGAGTTACTGTATATGCAACTGAAGTTATTTGCAAGTCCTTATTTCCTATAAAGGATGAGCTTGGACCTTCCTGCCAATCTTTGTTGGCCGTTAAAGTGATACTAAACCTAGGACCCTGCATTCACTTTATCTGGTCTCACACAGTACGCACAACAGGGAATTGTAATTATGTTAGTAAATATAAGCTGCTAAATATTTTTTCTCATCAGCAGTTAGAGCAGTCTGGTGACTTCAGCAGAGCACTGGTTAAAGCTTGTAGGAGGAGTTTTCTTTCTGCTCTAAAAGGATGTGAAACCTCTGACCCTCTGTCTGGACAGTGCTGATTGGCTTTGTGCTGATCACATGCACCCTCCCAAGAGGAAGGAAAAAAAAAACCTCTATAGCAATACACACCAACCTGAGCATGTGCATGTGACCACGGGTTCAGTCTGTATCAGGTGGTCATTTGAACAAGAGGAGGGGCAGCGAAGACAGGATCAAACAGCCTTTTTACACAGTATAGAGGATTAACCCCTTAGGTTCCACAGTGTGTATATGCAGTAAAGCATGCTTGTTAAACTGACTGATTTTACTGTTGTAGGTTTAGTAACACTTTAGAGCCACTTGTCTTGTTAAAGAACATTTGAGAGGCTCAAGAGAAGGCACTGTCAAGCTTGAATTCTGCATGAGATTCTTGTAATGTCTCATGGAGCTCTCATTTACTGATTGTTTTGTATGTGGTTTTACGTTTTGTATGATGTCAGGCAAAAACGACACTATGGAGGTCCAACACTTTCTTTTATGGCCAGATTTTTAGTTTTGTGTTTACAGTTGAAAGCTTAACTCCTGGATGAGTAAATATTGTATGTATTCCAGATCTGTGGAGTAATTCACTGTGAAACTTTGGTGTGATGGCTGCATTAGTTTCCTTTTTTAGGCTTTCTTTTTTTATTTTTATCTGATGATCTGGCCAGTAAGTCTGTTTTGTTTTGTTTTTGTTTTGTTTGTTTTTTTTCCAACAGAACAAGCTCTCCAAACAAATGTCAGTTAAGTGTTGAGACAAAGCATTTCCAACTGACAGGGTGTTGTCATGTACAACCTATTTCCCTCAAGAAGTGCTGTAACAGTGTGTTTATTGTAGTGTGAGCTGGAGTTTGGCTTCAATTTGTTGGCGAATTTAAATCTGATAGTACATCTAACACTGAGAGTGGGGGCACTCTAATACAGGAGGTGTGTTACTGGCCAGATCACCAGGAGGAAAAAAGCTTAAAAAAACTAATGCAGCCACCACATCTATAAGTGGTAATCTGCAATATACTACATTTTTGTTTGTTTGCTTTTTGTTAAATTTGGGCTTTAACAAAACCCCTTTTTTCCTGTCTTCTAGCAATTTAACTATTCCCGATTCTATCTCAAATTTAAAAACTGGCTTTGCATACACATGCTTGCTACCTATTTTTGTTTTGGCAATCGAATGAAAATTCGGAAACCAAAGGAATAATACAATGACACACCTGGGACGACAGTGCCCTTTACAGGTTGCTGGTTGATGTAAACAAAGCCTTTTGCAGCACAGAGGTAACTATTGTACTCAGTAGGGAAAATCCAAAAAGCTTAAATCTTCAGTAATTTCATGCAGACTTCTGCAGATAGAGATTTGACTTATGAAGGATCTTTTTTCCTTCAATTCAGATCATGTACTCTGCAACAGTATCTGTATTAGTGATGCTGTACTTATAACCATAGGAGATTTTTCTTAAAGCCCAACTCTGGGAAATTCAACAATGATCCTTTGCAGTTGGACTGAACCTGCATTGCAAGGGTTAAATGCTAGTTTAGGTCTAGAGGTCACAGAAAATATCTACTTACCCAGTCTTTTGCGCTGCTCCACCAGTCCCTGCAGCATCTTCTCTCCACACTCCAGCGTTCTAAGATTCCGACCTTATCAAAAGCAATACAGAGTCCATAGCCCTGCACTGGAAGTGATGATGTCAAGGGACAGTCCATTGAGAGAGCATGGGGGAGAGCTATTTGCCGGAGAGCAGAGGATCAGGTAAGTTAAAGTGCAAAAACTCTCCTTAGACTGAACAAGCAATTGTTCTTACTAGTGCAGGTGTAGCTCCACTGCAAGGGATCATTTTTAAGCTTCTTGGAGTTGGGCTTTAACCACTTGCTGACTAGTCGGTAGGTCACTGGAGCTCAAGTAGTTGTCCCAGGATGATGCCTGCAGCTGCAGATGGCACTGCCAATGTGATGGCACTGCCGGCTGGTCATGGAGCGGATCGGCTTTGTTAAATGGTACTGACGTCACTTCCAGTTTACTCAGAAATATGCTGCACCATTTTAAAAAAATTAAAAGTATTCATTCACACCAAGATTGGTGTGACTGAATGCTTTTAAGAGCAGAGGAGGGATTTGGGAACTTATTGACCCCAGATTCTTCCAGAAAATGGGGCTTGACAAATCTTAGTCGCTAGGTCGCGCCTAGAAATTGCATTCTGGGAAGCATGTCACCACTACACTGAGGATCTCAAATATGGGTCCAAATTCTTTAATAAACGATCACATAGTTACAGCAGGGCAACGTTTCGGAGTCTCGAAGGACCCCTTCATCAGGCATGTGACAAATTGTGACAGAAACTGGAAAACTATGTAAAGAAACCATCCACCAATCAGTGTGAAGTAAAGGGACGGGCTCATTTTACTTCACACTGATTGGAGGATGGTTTCTTTAAATAGTTTTCCAGTTTCTGTCACAATTTGTCACATGCCTGATGAAGGGGTCCTTCAAGACTCAAATGTTGCCTTGCTGTAACTATGTGATCGTTCATTAAAGCTTTTGGACTCATATTGGAGATCCTCGTTGTGCTGGTGACATTCTCCCTTGTTGATTTTGTTTTGGTTCCAGCCGATTGGTCGCTGCGGCAGCCATTATTTAACACAGGAACATGTGCGTTGGGATTGTACACTAGAAATTGCATCCTGGCACCTGAGTTCACACACTGCTTACCAGGGGTGGACTAACCATTTGGAACTCGGGCACTGCCCGAGGGCCGGGGTCAGTAGGGGGCCCCATGTGATGCCCCTGGTACCTTTTTCATAGGCTTTTTTGAGTTTGGGCAAGGACACAGCGGCCCCATGATCCCCTATTGCCCAGGGGCCCCATGAATTGTCAGTCCGCCCCTGCTGCCTACCATTGATTTTAGTGCAAAAAACGCGTCCCATTGACTTCAGTGACAAAACTCCTGTCAATAGCAAACCTATGTGAACATTTATCTCCACATGCCATTCTACTCTATCACTTGCAAGTCTGGAATGTACCGCTACAAACACAGGACCATTTTTGTAATGGCACTCAAAACACAATACATTTGGATCGCACCATGTGAACCACCTCAATAGGAACACATAATATCTAGCCTATCATGCGACTCTGTGAGTTTAATATTTTTTTGTATACTGTCGCTTTAAAAAAAAAAAAGTGCCCCATGTATGCGCACAAAGGTGAATGCATCATCCGTTACACATGCAAACGGAGATCGTCCCACACATGTGAGGTATCGCTGTGAACATCGGATCATGGGCAGTAATTCTAGTGCTAAAGTGGTAACCTGTAAGGGCTTTTAAAGCGTTGCCAATGGATAGTAAAATTTATGTTGTTTGTCGCCGTTGCACGGGCGTGCTCAATTTTCACGCATAACATGTTTGGTATCTATTTACTTGGTATAACCTCATCTTTTATATTTTACAAAAAACATGGGTTATGCACTGTGGGGTTTTCATTCAAATAACTGTATTTTTTCACAAAAAATGTCATTCGCAAAACTGATGCGCCAATACCATGTGACATAAAACAAAAATGGCAAAACCCACAAATTTATTCTCTAGGGCCTCTTCTTTAAAAAATATATACTGTTTGTGGGTTCTAAGAAATTTTCTAGCAAACGGATTGTTACTTGTAAACAAAAAGTGCCAGAAAAAGACCTGGTCTTTTAAGTGGTTTCAATTTTAGGCAGGAATAATAGGCCTACAATATTCCAGCTCTATGATCATTAATACATCATTACATGTAAATAATGTAAATCTAAGCATATGAAGCACCTGAATTTGATATGGTATCGGGCTCTTGCTATCTGTTGTACGGCAGAGCTCAGAGAGGGGGAGGGGAGAAGCAGCACCTTGAGCCAGTCAGGTGTTCTGCAGTGCGAGGAACATGCTGATAGGAGGAGAGTGCAGAATTACAAGGATGAGCTAATTGTTGTGCTGCTCCTGCTTTTACAGTCAGGTCACAGGGTGGGGGCAGAGAAAGATCTGGGCCCCCTACCTTGCTAGAGAGAGCTGTGCTATGCGCAGAGGTGTGTAAATTTCAGGACAGGATGAACAGAAACCCCTTGGCAGGTAAAACCATTCATATATGTACCGGTAATTCATTGGTGTATTTAGCAGTTTGCCTGGAGTACAGCTTTAAAGAGCCAGTCACTATCTGGGACCTTTAATTAAATGTACTGTCAATCTTGGATTGTAATAATAGTGGAGTTTTACTACTCAGTGATTTATTTTTAACTACTTGCATTTTCTCCCTGTCAGAGAAGACCTGTCACCCTTGTAGAGCCTCCCTTCTGCCCGAGCTCAGTGCTAATAAAATACTAATAAAATACTCACAAAATTGGCATCTTGGTAAGGTTCTGTTGGTAGTAGATGAAGGAAAACCAAAGGATTTTTTTTCACGGTTCTATTCTGTTTCCAGATCCCAGGGTGTCGGCTATTGGCCCTGGACTCGGGCAGCAGACAGGGCAGCCTTCATGTGGACCTGCCAAGCTGACAAGCATTTATGGTCATGCAGGGAGAAAATACAAATGAACATCAGCACAGCCCAATCTTTGAAAAGGAAGGTGCCTTATTTCACCACTTCAACACCGGACACTTTCACCCCCCCCCCCGCCCAGGCTAATTTTCAGTTTTCAGTGCTGTTGACCTTTGACTGACAATTACTCAGTCATACAACACTGTACCCATATGACATTTCCTTGTTCCTTTTTTTTTTTTTTTTTTTTTTTTTTTTTTTAAGACAGAACTATATTTTTGGTAAATAAATTAAAAAAGATCAAGAACATTTAAAAAAAGAGAATTTTCTTATTTTCTGTTGTAAAATTTTGTGTGCCTACTTTCCATCAGGGGTCTCAGGAAATTAGATGGGTAAATTAGAAGCATGGTGAATTTCAATTTTTTTTCTCACATTTCTTTGCAAAATGTAAAAATTAAAAGTTTTTTTTTTTTTTTTTCCACAAAATTGCCATTAGACCCCAAAATACATTCTGCTACACCTCCCAAGTATGGAAATACCACATGGATGATATTTTTCCACAGCCTGGCCACACAGAGGGGTCCAGAATCCAAGAAGCACCTTCGACCTTTCAAGGGGCATAAATTATGGATAAATTGCGCATTTCATTTCCTGACCACCTATCACATTTTTGAAGGCCCTGGCACACCAGGACAATGGAACACCTTACAAAATGACCACGTTTTGTAACGCAAACATTCCAAATTGTTTTCTATGAGGCATAATGAGTCTTTTGAACATGCCATTTTTTTGCCACACGTTTTTGAAAATGTGGAAGGAAAATTGAAAATGTAGTTTTTTTGTTTTTTTACGCAAAGTTGTCAACTTATAGGATATTTTTAACATACAGCTTAGACATACTTAGAATTACAACTCAAAACACATTCTGCTACGCCTCCTTAGTATGGTGATACCACATGTGGTATGGGCTCAAATTCTTTGTGGCTGATGTGACACCCCACTACTAGTACCTTGCCTATCATCTGGGTGTACTGCGCTAATGGTGATCACCACTTCACCAGGATGTAAAGTACTGCTGGTGGCTGCCTGCTCTTCCTCAGATCACCTGAATCTTTGTTGGTACCCCTTCTTCCTCTGAATCATTTACTGACCCACTTCTCCTAATGGGTTTATATTCCGAATCTGAGTCTGAAAGCGAGATTTCCCAGCTATTCTCTTCTTTCATGCTCAGAATCTAAAATGCCTCCTTGCTGGTGTACATTTTTTTTTTTTCTTTCAGACATGACATTCAAATGATGCTGCTGCCCTGCTGACACTCTGACAGATGTTGTGCACTGGGACACCAACAGATGCTGCACTGGGACACTTTGACAGATGTAGATGTGCAATGGGACACTGACATGTTATTGCACTGGGACACTATTGCAGATGATGTTGGTGCGCTGTGACAGATGTTGACAGTCCACTAGGGACACTGTGACAAATGTTGATGGGACACTGGTACAGATGCTGATTGGTGCATTCATGGCAGATGGCTGCACTGTGTGTGATCTGTGTGTAACTGCACAATAAACCTAGTGGTTACTGGCAGATCCTGGACAGTCTGCACAGATCGGCTCTCCTTCTCACAGTTGCCCTCTGTGTAAGGAGGAGGAGAGCCAATACAGAGACACGTGCTTCTGTTTATGTCTTGTGATGGCTGTGACTAGACTAGACACATTCATCATATGATTACAAAGGTCAATCAAAGAGCTCATCTCCCATTCGGTGATACACTGTGTCCAAGGGACAAAGGCATTACAAGATCACGCGGATCCAAGGCCTGTACACTCGCTCCAAAAGTGGGATCAGTGCTTGTCCCACGCGAACATTGTATGCAGTGACCTGGTGAGAAGCAGTTAGAGAAACTATACTTCCCTCCAATCCCATAATGTGCTGTCCCGGAGCTCCCTTCCTTGCCATTGACATGTTCAGGTGGCCGGCTTCCAGGTCTCGAACGCTGGTCACTATCATTAGCCAGGCAGGGATGACGTCACTCCCACACATTCCAGGGAGTTCCATCACATTCACCATTGCAAACTCTACGTGGCTCACTGTACAGGGGTGGACAGGCAGGTAGGTAGCCTTTAATGCAGAAGAAACTAAGCATGTCTTCCGCTTTAAAAATCCTGCCTGTTCATCCATTTTTAATTTGATACCTAAAGTTCTACTTCAAAGTGATTTGTAAAGCAGAATTAAAAAAAAAATATTAACAAACATGTTTCTACTTACCTGCTGTGTGCAATAGAATTGCACAGAGCAGCCCCGATCTCCCTCTTCTGGGGTCCCCTACCAGCACTCCTGGCTCTTGGGAAGCTGATTCTATTGTGACACACTTGGGGGCTCGACCTCGAGCCATGATGTCTGTGTCTTATACACATATCGCATGACTCTGCCCCTCTCCCTCCTCACATAATTTGACTGACAGCAACAGGAACCAATGATTGAATTAAAATAAAATGTTCCAGTATCTGTATCACCACCTCACCCCCCCCCCCCTTCCTATTATACTTACCTGAGTCCTTACTCGATTCATGGCTGTGCCCATCTGTTGCTGCTCTCCCTGTTCTCACTGGCTTTGCTGAGGCAGTGGGAGCTAGTGACTCCCACTGCTGTCAGTCAAATCCTGTGAGGAGGGAGCAGAGGGGGAGCCTAGCTGCGTTGTCTGTGTATATGGACACAGGCAGCGTGACTCGGCATAGAGCCTGCAGGTGTGCCACAATGGAAGTCAACTTCCTAAAGTGGCATACTGAGAAAAGGAGAAGCAGTGCTGACGGGACTCCAGCAGAGGACGATTGGGACTGCTCTGCAATTCTACTACACAAAACAGGTAAGTATAACCTGTTTGTTCATTAAAAAAAAATATATATTTTACAATCGCTTTTAATACAGTTTGCATAAGTATCTGAATAGGTGGTGCTGCTTCCACTCCACTGTACAGCAGAGCACAGACTAGGGGAGGAAGAAGCAGCACAAGGAGGCAGTCAGTTTTGCTGCAATGCCAAAAGCTTCCTGATGGGAAGAGAGAGCAGTGTGGCAGATGAATCGGTCTGCTTCCTTCCCTTTCACTCTCTAGTCACTTGCCGGGGGGAAGGGCAATACCTATGTGGCACTTGGCTGCAGTAGGGAAAAATGACTTTCCCCTGCCAGGCATGGCTGTGTTTTGTAGATCCCCATACTGGATGGACAGAGATACAAATCCACTGGTTTCCACGTTGGTGGAAGGAAAAGGTGCTCCATCCAACTCCTCTGCTGGCAGCCCCGTAAACGTTACTACAGCTGAGCAGTGCACCGAGTTCTACTAACACCTAGGGCAGTATGCACCCAGCGATGAATGCCTGGACAGCAAGCCGTCTGCATTCTAGGCATTTTGTCCCTAGGCACATACTGCCACAACCGGTAGTAGTAGTAGTGCATTGTCCAGCTCTAGCAATTTTCAGCCTCTCCGAGGTTTACAGGCTGCCGGCAGTAGGACTGGATGGTGCATTTGTGCCGTCTGCCTGCACCAAAACCTCGGGATCTCATGCATTGGATCTGAACGCCCAATGTGCACGAGGCATTAGGCTGCATTCACACCTGAGTGACGTGGAAGCGCGCGTTTCTGCCTGCATTACTGAAAACTCGTGTCGCGCTAGCAGAGCCATTATTTCCTAATGATACCCCAAATGAGGGTTGCAGATCTATGCTTTCTGTGTGAAAAACACACTTGGCTCCATGCCAAACATTGGTACATGAGCTTCTTTGGTGCAATTGTTGTGCGACAGGTAACCGATTCAAGTCATTGTCCAATGCTCCAACACGCGCTAAGATACATGATGCAAAACGCGTTGCTCAGGTGTGAATGCAGCCTTCACCAAGTGTGGCTTGGCTTTCCTTTTGAGCATCTTAGAAATTCATGCCTTCGCCAAACAATGGATTTATTGAGCCATCTATATAACGTATATA
>NW_028318035.1:2090000-2235000 GCF_062004578.1 Staurois parvus | reverse complement strand
ATAATTAGTATTTCTATACGTGCACACCAGTGCTGTAAAATAATTGAGCTTTATTGCTTCTACCCACAGTGCAAGTCTGAGTCAGTTGACCCATTAAAAACTATACTGTCCTTATGTGGCTGAGCTCTAGGCTCAACAGTTGCTGATGAGTAACACTTGCTGATTGTAGACCTTTTGCTCACTCTAGTGGCTAATTTACTCATTTCTACATTTTAAAGAATAATTCCAGACATCGATGTGTTATCTATTCCAGCGGCATTGGCCAGGTCGTTTATTTACACATACGTTACATTGATCCAAGCTGGACCAATGTAACTTCTGTATATACCCTACCTGGCCAATGCCCCAAGAAGCTGGAAATCACTGAAGCAGGCACCACTACTCCAGTGATCTCCATTTGTATCTGGGTACTGTGCCAAGGGGCTGCACAACACAGGAGCTTGGCTACTAGGCAAAGGGCCCAGTTTACAGAATGTTTTGCACCTTCTGAATGTGGTTTGCATCTTCTGAACGGCCAGGTGTGGTTTATAAATGGATACATTGGTCCAAAATGGACTGCTGTAACTACGTATAGCATACTGATGTCTGGAATTATTATTGAAAGCCCACCTCCAGCTCTGTTCTAGCACAAACCAACTCCAACCCCCATTTTTTTTTTTCCATAATTTTCCAAGCTATTCACGAGATGCATGGGGTCCTTTTTAATTCTTCTTCGGGTAGGGTAGTCCTCCCTGATGGAGAGAGTGAAGCTGAATCATAAGTACATTGTGCACAAAGGGCACCCTGGTGACACTATTTAGGGGCAAACCTATGACACTGCACTCACAGTATATCCATAGTCTTCCTGGTTGAGTCACACTGGGCATTATTGAGCATGCTTTACCTCTTCTTCGTGTAGGGTAGTCCTCCCTGGTGGAGAGAGTGAAGCTGACTCCTCAGTACACTGTGAATGAAGGGCACCTTGCTGACACTCCTTTGGGGGCAAGACCATGACACCCTGCAGTCACTGCATATCCTTAGTCATTCAGGTTGAGTCACACTGGGTATCATTGAGCACTCTTTGCCTTTTTCTACGAGTAGGGTAGTCCTCCCTGATGGAGAGCATGAAGCTGACTCAGCAACACACTGAATGAAGGGCACCCTGGTGACATTCCTTTGGGGGCACGCCCATGACACTCTGCACTCTCAGTATGTCCATAGTCCTCCAGGTTGAGTCACACGGGGTGTCATTAAGCATGAAAGAATGAGGACATCTTGTGGCAAAGAAGAGGTATGCATGGGACAGCTCAGAATTGGGGTGATTTGCTTAGGATGCAAAATGCACCTTTTGGGCTCCATTCACACTTGAGCGGCTTGTCATGCGACTTGGGATACATAAGGTTGCATGACAAGTCGCAGCCCATTGTTTTCAGTGGCACCTGTTCTGATCTATGCGACTTAAAGTTACAGCGACTTTGAAAAGGTTGCTGCAGTACTTTGATGAGACTTAGTGTCTTAGAATGTAAAGTCAGATCAAATTCGCATAAAGTCGCACTGGAAATCGTAAATGGAGCCTTACCAGACTCAGATAAAAAAGTCTATCAGCAGTTCTTGAATTGCAGTTTGATAGTCTGAAGCAGGGGCGGACTGACAACTCATGGGGCTCCTGGGCAATAAGGGATCATGGGGCCCCTGTGTCCTTGCCCAAACTCAAAAAAGCCTATGAAAAAGGTACCAGGGGCATCTCATGGGGCCCCCGACTGACCCCGGGCCCTCGGCAGTGCCCGAGTTTCCAAATGGTCAGTCTGCCCCTGGTCTGAAGTATCATTTAATAGAATAAGGCAGGGGTGTCCAAACTTTTTTCAAAGAGGGCCAGATTGGATGAAGTGAACATGGTGGAGGGCCGAACATTTTTCCAAACATTCTTTGAACCATTACAATTAAATGCAAATAAATTATTTTATGCCAAGTTACCGTATTTTTCGCCGTATAAGACGCACCTGACCATAAGACGCACCTAGGTTTTAGAGGCAGAAAACAGGAAAAAAAAAATTCTGAACTAATGGACTGCAGACACAGTACAGGAGATGACCAGAGACTGCGGACAGCACAGGGATGACCAGAGACTGCGGACAGCACAGGGATGACCAGAGACTGCGGACAGCACAGGGATGACCAGAGACTGCGGACAGCACAGGGATGACCAGAGACTGCGGACAGCACAGGGATGACCAGAGACTGCGGACAGTACAGATGACCGCTGACCTTTGGGGAGGTGGGGAGCGGGTACCTGAATTTGACAGGTACCCGCTCTTACTTCCGCAGTTGTTCTTTGATCTTACCTGTTCCTCGATCCAGCCGCGCGCTGTCTTCCCGGCTTCTGTAATGGCGCTCGGCATGACAGCCGGGTGCCCAGTGCGCATGAGCAAGAAGCACTTGCGCTTTGTGATTGGTCCGGCGGCTTCTGGGATCTGTCATGTGTCCCAGGTACCGCCTTACCATTCACAAAAAGCACCGCTTCTTGCGCATGCGCACTTGGCACCCGGCTGTCATGCCCAGCGCCCACACTACAGAAGCCGGGAAGACAGCGCGCCGCTGGATAGAAGAACAGGTAAGGTCCCGCTGCAGAGCTGAGCGGCCGGCCCGGTATTCTGACACGGCCGCGGTGGAAATACCGGACCGGCCGCTCAATAAGACACACTGACATGGAGGGCCGTATTAAACCGACCCTCGGGCCGTAAATGGCCCGCGGGCCGGACTTTGGACATGCCTGGAATAAGGTGACATGCCTATAGGCAGCACGCAGAATTTAGGCATGTGTCAGGAAGTAGTAAAGTGGTCACAGAGAAAATAATTGCAACATATGGGGGTTGGTTTACTAAATGCAAATAGTCTGTGCACTGCAGGTGGGGAAGCTCTGAAATGAAGGGAAGGTCAGCTGATTTCTATCATCCAATCAAGTGCAAGCAAACATGCTGTGTTTTTATTTTGTTGCATGTGATTGGGCATTCTTTGCAAAATGCATCTTTGCCTCACTTACTAAGCTCTGGAGCAACTGCATTTGCAGTGCGCAGTATATTTGCCATTTATCAACCCCAATGTCTTGATGGGATAAGAAAGAGACTACAAAGAAAAGCCATTGAAGATGGAGGTGGCTACTATATAGACTTTTACTCTTTGTATTGGATTCAACTTTAAAGAAAAATTAGTTGATTAATTGTAGCTGTCCACTTGTTTTACTGTGCTTTTTTTAATTTTTTTTTTTACCTGCCAGTTTTATTGTGATGCATACCGTATTTGTTCTGTATATGGAAAAGCAATTCTCGTCCACCGGTGGCAAAGTGCCTTCCTTTGTGCTGCACAGCTTTGGAAAGTGCAGAGTTTTTGTTGTAGCCACTGAAGCAGGCCAGTGAAGCCAGAACAGGTGTTGAGCTGTTGTTTGCTTTGTGCTGGTGCTCGTGCTATTATTCTGCAGGCACGGTGACCTTGAAATAGTCTGCCTTGGCTTTTATTTGACCTCCTTATATACATGAGGCCCAGCTGTTGACATGGAGGAACATAAGTGGAGCACCTCTATTCATAGGAAATAAAACCTTATAAAAAAAAAAGCTCTGAATGGCAAGCTTGATAAAATTGATATTAAGGTATAGCATGTCTTACAGCTCTCGAGGACTCTAGTGCCTAGATAGCCATTGAAGTCACCTTTCCAAACAATTGCTGCTGTTTGTTAGTGGTGGGTGCAAATCCATCATTTGGAGGGATTCTCCCTCTTCAGTTGCCCCTCATTTTGGTCTGGTTTTTAAACCGATTATAAAATTATTTAGGATTTGGCTATCAATATCAACAGGATATTAAACCCAGACTATGAAATACTCTCATTACATGCTATATAACAGAGTGTGCATACTCACAAAGCCACTAAAGCATTTTTTTTTGTGTAGAGTAAAATATACCTGGTTGATCTTGCCTTCAGCTGTCCCTCCTTCTGCATCCCCATTGCAGTCTGAGATTGTGTAGACCAGCTATTGTCCTCTGCTGAGCATGCTCCAGTTTAAGCTCCCTTCTAAGCTCTCGATTTGCTCATTTTTATCTGTGCAGCCCACATGAAGATAGTCACACATGTGGTCATACACACAGTGGTAAATGACACTCCCCTCCCTCCCTCTTCCTCCATGTCCTCCTATTGCTAAACACTACGGGGGGCGGGATATAGTATGCTGATTCACTTTCACTAAGAAACTCACAAAAAAAGCTTTGTTTTACCATAAATCAGAATTAAATATATGAAATGTAATTGTGAATATCTGTAAAGTAAAAAAAGAAAAAAACCCTTGGATGCAGATGCTGTCTGAACAAAATGAATGCTAGTGTCAATCATTTTTGACTCCTCCTACACCATATTAATGCACAAAACAACGGTTTGCTAAAGGTTTATTGGGGGCTGTAAAACAGTTTTCTGATATTTATAATTTAATTTGAATTGCTCTGCTGAAGCTATTTTTTATGTGACCAGCACAGCACCATTCAGGACAGTTCAAATAGACTCACACTGTAGAGAGGATACATTAACATCAGAGTAATAGAAGCCCCTCCCAAAGATCTTTCTCTGCAGACACCAAAGATCAGGGAGTGACCACACAACGGCGCTTCAGGAATACGGTAAGTTACTAAGGTTTAAAAAAAAAAAAAAAAAAATACTATGCCACAAAATTATATATGAATTATGGCAATTAACATTTCTGTTTAGTATCAGTTTAAAGCCCCACTCTGGGCAAAAACTATTTTCGATAGGCATGTAGGTAATGGTTTTCCTTTCTATCCTGTGTCCTTTCCTTATGTATTTCGTGTGGTCGGGTGACCGGTCCCCTTAACATTCCCCCCCACCCCCCTAGTTTTATCCCGGTCACAAACCATGTCAGCACAATATGAACAATTGGCACAGTAATTAAAATCCCCGCTTCTTTGCTCCTTTGTCTTCCCAGTTCTGTGCACTTCAGCCAAGCTCCACCCATACCCCAGCCACATGTGTTCTTTCCTGGGCACAACGTCATCAGTGACTTCCAACTCAGACTAGATTCCCTAAGAATCATTGGAGATGTAGTTTTGTGAGCTTATAGCCGGTGAAGAAATAACATAGGGCACCTCCTCCACGGAGCTGGACATTGCTGCAAGCTTTGGGGAGACAAATGGTGACGTCAGGGTAACTTGGTTTCCTAGAAAATGAATATTTCAGTCGGTAATTTACAGAATACTTGGAGATTTGCTAGAACATTTATAAAATATTTCAATTACAAGAACACTTGTTTATCTTAGTGAGCAGCTTTAAGGAAAGTTTGTGTTTGGGGGGGGGGGGAAAAAGCACCAATCATTTTTTTACATATTAATTCTTCATGCTCCGTGTGGCTGGGGGTATGGTGGGGTTATGTTCTCTGTGCTAAAAAGGTGTCCCTCCTCTTCTTTTTTGTTTTTTGTTTTTCTTCTTTCAGAAAGTTGGGAGGTATGCCATTATTTTGCTTTAAGATGGTCTTGGCAGCTGAGCAGTGCTGGGTATTGTGGGGGGGGGTGTACAGTGCCGGGTAGTGGGGGGGGGGGTGTACAGTGCTGGGTAGTAGGGGGGGTGTACAGTGCTGGGTAGTGGGGGGGGGGGGTGTACAGTGCTGGGTAGTGGGGGGGGTGTACAGTGCTGGGTATTGTGGGGGGGTGTACAGTGTTGGGTATTGTGGGGGGGTGTACGGTGCTGGGTAGTGGGGGGGGGGTGTACGGTGCTGGGTAGTGGGGGGGGGGGTGTACGGTGCTGGGTAGTGGGGGGGGGGGGTGTACGGTGCTGGGTAGTGGGGGGGGGGGTGTACGGTGCTGGGTAGTGGGGGGGGGGTGTACGGTGCTGGGTAGTGGGGGGGGGGGTGTACGGTGCTGGGTAGTGGGGGGGGGGGTGTACGGTGCTGGGTAGTGGGGGGGGGGGGTGTACGGTGCTGGGTAGTGGGGGGGGGGGGTGTACGGTGCTGGGTAGTGGGGGGGGGGGGTGTACGGTGCTGGGTAGTGGGGGGGGGGGGTGTACGGTGCTGGGTAGTGGGGGGGGGGGGGGTGTACGGTGCTGGGTAGTGGGGGGGGGGGGTGTACGGTGCTGGGTAGTGGGGGGGGGGGGTGTACGGTGCTGGGTAGTGGGGGGGGGGGGGTGTACGGTGCTGGGTAGTGGGGGGGGGGGGGTGTACGGTGCTGGGTAGTGGGGGGGGGGGGTGTACGGTGCTGGGTAGTGGGGGGGGGGTGTACGGTGCTGGGTAGTGGGGGGGGGGGTGTACGGTGCTGGGTATTGTGGGGGGGTGTACAGTGCTGGGTATTCTGGTGGTGCTTGGGTTGTGTGTGTTGGGTATTCTGGTGGTTCTGGGCGGATGTGCACTGCTGGGATTTCAGGTAGTGCTTGAGGTGTATGCATTGCTGGGCATTCTGGTAGTGTGCTTGTACTCACGTGATGCTGGGGGGTTGTATGGTACTGGGTATACTGGTGGTGTCGATAGGTGTGCGGTGCTGGGTATTCTGGTGGTGCGCGGAAGGTGTGCGGTGCTGGGTATTCTGGTGGTGCCCGGGAGGTGTGCGGTGCTGGGTATTCTGGTGGTGCCCGGGAGGTGTGCGGTGCCTGGTATTCTGGTGGTGCCCGGGAGGTGTGCGGTGCTGGGTATTCTGGTGGTGCCCGGGAGGTGTGCGGTGCTGGGTATTCTGGTGGTGCCCGGGAGGTGTGCGGTGCTGGGTATTCTGGTGGTGCCCGGGAGGTGTGCGATGCTGGGTATTCTGGTGGTGCCCGGGAGGTGTGCGGTGCCTGGTATTCTGGTGGTGCCCGGGAGGTGTGCGATGCTGGGTATTCTGGTGGTGCCCGGGAGGTGTGCGGTGCTGGGTATTTTGGTGGTGCCCGGGAGGTGTGCGGTGCCTGGTATTCTGGTGGTGCCCGGGAGGTGTGCGGTGCCTGGTATTCTGGTGGTGCCCGGGAGGTGTGCGGTGCCTGGTATTTTGGTGGTGCCCGGGAGGTGTGCGGTGCTTGGTATTCTGGTGGATTTTACACCCATGTAAAACTAATACAGCGGTTTACAGTGTGGTTGGCTTCACAGTTCTAGCTCAACAGAGAGCCTTTAATTTCTCTATCTTCATAATCTTTTTTTATATTTCTACAATTGTTACTTGAAAATAGGAAGGTTATAATTTCATTTAGTGGTATAGGTATAAAATCCATTCTCTGGAACACCTGGGGTTTTCCAAAGGAGTAACCATTTATATTTATCTGATTTTACCTTTTGCATTTCAGGTTTGTCAACAACTCTGTGTACTCCTGTCATAGTTGTATATTATTTCCATACTGATGTGGTCTAGGGTCTAGTGCAGCCTTTCTCAACCATGGTGCCCAGGCACCCTGGGGTGCCTTCAGGCTTTTTCAGGGGTGCCTTGGCAATATGCTTAAAAACTGGCAAAAAATTGTATAAAAGCCAGCAGGTGGATCAAGCCTGCCTTTTAGTTACACAAAGCCTTAGATTTTCATTACGCACTTTTACAACCTGCCGGCATCCTAACAACCAATTACATCATTAGTTGATAAGGAGGATGTTGGGCACCTGCACAGCATCCTTGTTTGGTCCTCCCCGTCCCTCTTTATCAGCAGTGAGGTCACAGCTGACTAAAGGAGAGAAACTAAGGGAGAAACACTGGTCTAGCGGGCAGCACACTGGCTAAATGGTTAGCACTGCTGCCTGGCAGTACTAGGGTCATTGGTTCGAATCCCAACCATGGCACCTCCTGCCTGGAGTTTGCATGTTCTCCCTGTGTCTGTGTGGGTTTCCTCTGGGTACTCCGGTTTCCTCCCACACCCCAAATACCCACTGATAGGTTAATTGGGTCCTGTCTAAATTGGCCCTGGTATGTGTATGTATGATCATAAATTAGGGACCTTAGATTGTACGCCCCTTGAGGGTTAGGGACTGATGTGAATGTACAATATATATGTAAAGCTCTGTGTAAAATGACGGCGCTATACAAGTAGTTGAATTAATAAATAGTGGTACTCCATAATTGCTAGAAATGTAGAGCTCAGCACACAGTTCTGCCACCTTTTGGATATCTAATGATGCAAATTATTCCAATAGCCCAAGAAACAGTTTTGTGTAATGTTGGGTGCTTCTGCTGGATTCTACTAAAAGGTAAAACTAAAGCCAAAACTCTTTTTTTTTTTTTTTTTTTTCCCCCCCCATTTTGGATGGAATAGGGGAGGATAATAAACATTGTGAGTTGTGTTTTTTTCCCCCATCTATATCCCTCTGGGGAGATTTGATTTTAGTGCAAAAACCCTGCACTGAAAACAGCTGCACTTGGCTCTTGGCAATTAAAAACAATATTCTACCTTGTATACAGCACTATCGATGGAATGTACAGTCTACCAATCAAGGGTCTGCTGCGAATCAGGAAATTACTGTTACTTGATGACAGCGGATATTATTAAGATGGCCATAGGTGATTAGTTGTTTCGCTTTTTTTTTTTTTTTTTGTCCAGCCTACTGAAAAACGAACCGATTTTCTCCATCCACACAAACATGGCGAATGGAAGAATTCCCACCACCCAGACATTGGATTTGGACAGCAGGACCTAAAGCTGTCAAAATACACTGATCAGCAGCTGATCAAAGACAGCTATCCGACTTGTTCGTTCGACAGAAGTCGGTGTAACGATCAACTTCTTTTGAGTGCGGACGGCTATAAACTGATCGAAATTCAGCCAGTCCCTGCTGAACCCGCCGAATGCCAAGCCATCTGTGGCCAGCTGTTCCCTTCCTATCAGCTCCTGTACATATCTCCCCCTGTAAGTCCACATATATCCAGAACTGGGCAAAAAAAAATAATCAGAAATTGTAAATGTGTTGTGGTGCTGCTTCCTCTCACCCTGTTGCCCTAGACAGGAACAGGAATGCCATATAGTAAATTTGTTCACATAGGATCACCTTAAAGCGGAGCTCCATCCAAAAGGGGAAGTTCCGCTTTAAGGCTTCGTCCGCCACTCTCCGTTAAGGATTTGCACATTTAGGGTGCAGTAGGGGAGGGGGTTCCCAAATTTGACAGTTATCTGCTGTGATTGCCTAGGTGATTGGAAGCTGACATTTTAGCAGTTTTTGTAGCTGCTGACTTACATTTTTTTAATTTTGACTGGACCTCCACTTTAAGGATCATAGCATCTTTGTGTGATGAGCCTAAAGTTTGAGCCTGTTTCCATAGTTCAATAGCTCAAGCTGAATTTTATATACACATACAGTTGTGGCCAAAATTATTCAACCCCCACTGAAATTGAGTGTTTTGGCCAGTTTGACATTGCTTTTGATCATTCAGTCATCTTGCTTACATTTACATTAAAGAGGCACTTGTAGGTCAGACAAATATAACATAACAGTTATAATGAAATAACCACAAATGTCTTTTCTGTGCTCACAGCATTATCAGTTTTATTCAACCCCCAAGTGACATTCAATCTTAGTACTTAGTACAGCATCCTTTTACAGTTATAACAGCTTTTAAACGTGAAGCATAGCTTGACACAAGTGTCTTGCAGCGATCTACGGGTATCTTCGCCCATTCTTCATGGGCAAAGGCCTCCAGTTCAGTCACATTCTTAGGCTTGCGCACTGCAACTGCTTTCTTTAAGTCCCACCAGAGGTTCTCAATCGGATTTAAGTCTGGTGACTGCGATGGCCACTCCAAAATGTTCCAGCCTTTCCTCTGCAACCATGCTCTAGTGGACTTGGAGGTATGCTTGGGATCATTGTCCTGTTGAAAGGTCCAACGTCTCCCAAGCCTCAGGTGTGTGACGGACTGCATCACGTTTCCATCCAATATCTCCTGGTACTGAAGAGAATTCATGGTACCTTGCACACGCTGAAGCTTCCCTGTACCTGCAGAAGCAAAACAGCCCCAAAGCATGATTGACCCTCCACCATGCTTCACAGTAGGCAAGGTGTTCTTTTCATCATAGGCCTTGTTCTTCCTCCTCCAAACATAGCGTTGATCCATGGGCCCAAACAGTTCTAATTTTGTTTCATCAGTCCACAGAACACTATCCCACAACTTTTGTGGTTTGTCCACATGGCTTTTGGCATACTGCAGTCGACTCTTCTTATTCTTTGGAGACAGCAAGGGGGTACGCCTGGGAGTTCTGGCACGGAGGCCTTCATTACGCAGTGTGCGTCTTATTGTCTGGGCTGAAACTTCTGTACCCACATCTGACAAATCTTTTCTCAGTTCCTCAGCAGTCACACGGGGACTTCTCTCCACTCTACGCTTCAGGTAGCGCACAGCAGTCGAAGTCAGCATCTTCTTTCTGCCACGACCAGGTAGCGTTTCAACAGTGCCCTTTGCCTTGAATTTGCGAATGATGCTTCCTAAGGTGTCTCTTGGTATGTTTAACATCTTTGCAATCTTCTTATAGCCATTGCCCTTCCTGTGAAGAGAAATCACCTCTTCTCTTGTCTTCCTGGACCATTCTCTTGCCTTCACCATGTTTGTAACCACACCAGTAAATGTCTAGAAGGAGCTGAGTATCACAGTCATTTTAAAGCTGCCTAATTGGTGCTTATTATGCTTGATTGCTGCTCGGTGACATCCACAGGTGTTTTCAATACCTGATGGAAAGCACCTGTATGAACCTCTGTTCTTCAGAGTGGTAGTCTTTAAGGGGTTGAATAATTGTGGCAATGAAGAAACCACATAAGAACCATTTACTACTGTATTACATAAACAATTGATGTCATTTTAGTTGCATTTGGGTAGTTACAACGTCCTTGTAGGATTTGATTCTGAATACAATTCCAAATGTACACTATAGTCCCTAAACCCCTTTACAGCATTGGGGGTTGAATAATTTTGGCCACAACTGTATGTAAATGGCGGCTCATTCCAATGACTCAGTCCTTAACTGACAACTCTACCTGTGGTTGCAGTTGGACAAAGCCAGCCAAAAGGTAGACCGCTGTGCATAATGTTTTGAGAATTCTTTGAAATGCATTAAATAATGATGAGGCTCCATGCACATTAGCATTTCTTTTAAAGCTCAAAGAATGCCGGTAATAACAATTTGTAGTAACGTTGTAGTAGCATTTCAGTAGCATTGGCATTTTATTAGTGTTTTTACAGTACATGTAGGGGGGAAAAAAAGCTAGAGAATAGCTTTTAGGCGCATTTTAGCATTTTTTTTTTATGCTTCTAAATGCTGAAGCTTGAAAAATGCTACTAGCCTAAAATAGCATACAAGGACACATAGGATAATATTTAGCTTCTAGGAGCAGACAGAAATGCTGATTATCTTCTAGGAGCTTAAAAAACACATGTGCATCATAGTTACATTCATAGTTACATAGTTAGTCTGGCTGAAAAAGACAAACGTCCGTCCAGTTCAACCATAAAAAAAACAAGTTATAATCCTGTACCCACACTTGATCCAGAGGAAGGCAAAAAAACCCCAGCAAAGCATGATCCAATTTGCTCCTGCAGGGGAAAAGATTCCTTCCTGATCCCTCGAGAGACAATTGGATATTCCCTGGATCAACTTTACCTATAAATGTTATATTCTGTGTATCCAAGAGAGAATCTAGGCCTTTTTTAAAGCAATCCACTGAGCTGGCCAGAACCAACTCATGAGGGAGTCTATTCCAAATTTTCACAGCTCTATGAAGAAACCTTTCCGTATTTGGAGATACAATCTCTTTTCATCCAGACATAAAGAATGCCCCCTTGTCCATGGAGCCTTAAATGTTACTTTAGAAACTTTTTCCCTTGAAAGTACAACTGTGAACTAGAAGCCAAATGTAGATATTATTTTGAACCTAGTAGTTGCTGAAATCCCAAAGTAGAACGAATTAACCTTTTACACCTACAGTGAATGAATACATCTTGGATTGATGTTTCTATGTCCAACCATTATGGTACATTGTGCTATTTGACTATTAATATAGCAGTAAGGAATTAAAACCTTCAGAAGGTTTATGGATTTAAATATATATATTATAGAGAAGAAATACATAGTAAGCAGTAAAAGTGAAGTTGGACTTAACATAAGGAATGCTTTTTGCAGTGTGCTTAATATTAAGATGAAACTTAGGGGAGATTTACTAAAACTGGTGTACACAGAATGTGGTGTAGCCCAGGGGCGGACTGACAACTCATGGGGCACCCGGGCAATAGGGGATCATGTGGCCCCTGTGTCCTTGCCCAAACTCAAAGCCTATGAAAAAGCTACCAGGGGCATCTCATGGGGCCCCCTACTGACCTTGGACCGTACCCAAGTTTCCAAATGGTCAGTCCGCCCCTGGTGTAGCCAATCCACCTCTAACTTCTGCTCGTTCAGTTAAGCTTTGACAATGAATACTAGAGGCTGATTGGTTGTAATGTACAGCTGCACCAGATTTTGTGTGTACCAGTTTTACTAAATCTCCTCCATAGTCTGAAAAATATGGAGAAAAAGGGCACACATCCTATGGGAAACTGAGGTTCTTCATGGGGCAGAAGTCCCTACTCTAGCAGGGAAGGTCTGTTTTTTTTCTCTTTTGTTTCCAGGTTCAGGACTGTTTGACTATGGCATGTGAAGAAAGTGGACTTGCTATATGCAGGTTGTAACTTTTTTTTTTTTTTTATGTCATTGACTGTTGGAGACATGGGCTTCCCTCACAGAAGTGATTGTAGACCTTATAGAAATGTGTGACTTACATAGGCCACATCCAAAAAAAAACATCGAAAAATGCTGAAGGCTGGAAAACTCCAGCAAAATATAGAAATGACCAGACTACTGGCTCAGCATTGGGGACAACACATTTATTATAAAACATAATGAGCCTGTATTATACATATTAAAAGCACAGAAGCTTAGAAAACCATAAAAAGCAAAAATAGAAAAAGAATGTCCTCAAAAGGCTAACAGGACCAAGAGATGAATACCCCACTCAGAAGACTCAAACAGTGTATACAATGTGACGGTAAATATCAAAAGTCGTTCTTGACTTCCGGTTGCGAAGGTCCACGCGTTTCACCAATAAATGGCTTCTTCAGGACCCAGTATGGTGAGGGAGGCATCCGTGAATATGGTGGATCACAGGGCACCCAATATTTATCCTTGGGGGTGGACCCAGGGGCACCAGGACTAGAACCAACCTCATCAGAGAGGGTACGCAGCAGGCAGACTACATCATTTTTCTACGATTATAGATCTTGTAACTGCTCTGTGTGGCCAGCTAAGTTGCAAATAGCATTTAGCAGACCTTGAAAATAAAACTAATGCAGGCACCACATCTAAAGACTGGTAAGTTGCAATATATTAAATTTTTCTTCTTTAATTTAGAGAAGCTTTAAGAAAGTTGACTGGCTGATGACATTTCTATATATAAGGCAATGTTCAGGCATGTTGATGGGGTCTCCCTGCCTCTGCATGTGGCAGCTTATGCCTGGTGGGTACAATTTTCAGGGAAAGTACTTCTGCTTGTGCTGCAGCTGTGGCACAAGAATACAAGTTATATCTGGTTACTGAAGGGATTGTACATCCCCCACCCCCAATTCCATATGGTGTTACAAGGATGGACAGAACCTTCCCACCTGGCATCCACCACTCCGAGCTATGGATAAAATGAATTCCATTTGCTTTCCTCTGCTTCTCTCATGGTGGCACACAAGTACTTGATAATATTTGAACATCTAGCATGACAGATGGTCCTGCAAATGGCAAGCAGCATTCCTTGTATAGGCCAACCTTGCTTTAAATGCAAATAACTAATGAATTTTTGAGAGCTTTGACAACTTGGGTACAAATTTGTTATCATTCCGTGGGCTGAAAATTTTTATTAAACCCCTAATACATATGACAGTTAATTACAAAGTGGAAAGCTGCATTACTGCAAATTATTTTTTTCCATCTTATTTGCCATTTCTTAACTTGGTTTCTCAAACATATCACCCTAGAACCAGGAAAAAAGGCCACTAACAGGTCAACATTTGTAGAAGTACCAACATGGGCCTACATTGTGGTGATTCTGTCATTTCTGAGGCCCAGTCTTTTGCAGGTCACTTTTTTTTTTTTTTTTTTTTTTTTTTTTTTTTAATACATGTATGGAGGAGTTATATCTGTTGAGCCAACAATCTATTTACACGTTAGGGGAACAGGTGAACTTGCAAAAAAAAAAGGATTATCCTGGTTTTCACTGGAAAATTTAGATCCTCAAAAGGATCGTGATTTGAGCCAACATGTACATCTACTAATTTTAATTGGTGATCAAACATGAACTCTAATGGGCTGGCCCAAAGGTAACTGTTTATATTTATACTCATATGAGTAGACTCTTGTCTTGTGGCCCAATGAATTATTAGATCTTTGGGGATTTCCAATAGAGGTTTTAGGAGTTTTCAAAACTCAACAGAGGTATTTCAAGGGAGTTTCCATCTGATTTAGAAGAAAGCCATTGAGACCTGTGGCTATGACCATGTCCAAAGGGGGGGATGGAGTTGGAAACCAGCTATAGCCTCTAAGACATATCAGATGCTAACAAGTGATACTTTGTTTTGGGTGAATTGATACTTAAGCTGTCCATACATGGATTAAATTTTGGCTGGTTAAGCCAGGACCGGATGAATTTTGATATATGTATTGGCAGACTGTTTATCGATCTGTTGATTGACATATCGATAAACAGTGTGTTGAGTTTTTCCTGACCAATCAGTGCCTCTGGCTATAGCACTAATCCTTGTGTTCTGATGGTGAGGTGAGGCACCCTGTCAGAACACAATACCACAGTGGGAAGGATTCCCTCATTCACATTGTGGATGAGGAAATCGATCCTTTTTTTTTTTTTTTTTGTTTACCAGCGAGTTGAATGCAAAAAAATAAAAAGGTATCAACTGTATGTGCTGCCTTAGAGACCTTCTCACAAGACCATTAATTTCAATAGTCTTTTTTATTAGATTATATGGGCATTTAACGAATTTTATTGCGTGTTATTTACCTGTAAAAGCCCCTTGTGTAGACCATTGTTAGATGCTGCAATCTGGGAAGTGATGTCAGCAGCCCCAGCAGAAGCAGAGCTGTCACTTGATTATAGTGTTTCCCTTCACTCCTCCCCTGGCAGCTACATAAAATGTTATGTAGGTAGGTGAAGGGAGGGGCTGAGTAGCTGGGCCAGCACACGCAGTAACTGGACCCTCCAAGAAGAGGAGAGGACTTTGTTATGGAAAGAGGAGGCTATCCTAGGAAGTTGACTCTTCCTGGAGTAGAGAAATTTGTTAGCAAGTTCAAAGGTACATTCCAAGTGAGTAAGTGGTTTTTTGAAACATGCCTAAAGTTAAGCATGTTAATTCATTTATATTGCTATGCTTTTACCTTCCACATAAAGTTAATGACAGTCTTAGTAGAAGAGAATAGGCCTAGTAGTGAACAGGATTCTTATTAGCTGTTGTCAACAGCCTCCG
Source organism: Staurois parvus (assembly GCF_062004578.1). NCBI lineage: Eukaryota > Metazoa > Chordata > Amphibia > Anura > Ranidae > Staurois > Staurois parvus. Next base: position 2,219,559 of record NW_028318035.1, on the reverse strand, counting down.
ACTAAACCGTAGAAAAAGTGGAGAACTTATCGTGAATATTTTGTCCAATTTTTTTTTTTTTTTTTTAATTCAAAAAAGTGAACCCTGTGAGGTCAGGTTTGTCTGCTGATATGTCATGTAATCCTTCATTCACATCAGTTGAAAAAATGAAATTCGTAATACACTAATCAATATAAAACTGCATTGGGTGATCCTCCAGATGGAAACACAAGCTCCATCCATAAAGGCCTGCTACTAGGAGAGGAGAGTTACTAGATAGGAGAGTTACTATATGAACAATCTGTAGTTTGTATATAAAAGAAAAGCAGATAAAAGAGAGAAACCAGAGTGTAATAAAAGCTGTAATAGCTGGTGCAGATGCCATGGGGCCCATAACCTTGAGGGCCCAGACGATCTCCCAATCCCATATGTACCACCTTAATTTGATCTGACTAAACTGGATCATGTATGTATAATGAATCTATGAAGAATGAACAGGTTCTAATGACTTCTGTTGCTTTTAGTTGTCTTAAATAAAACATGTGTTGCTGTATTGGTCCTTACATGGAACCTGATGCTTTAGATAGTTTAGAAAAAAAGTTTCATATGCCACCTGTGCTCAAGAGTTTTTCAGTATGGTTTATTTAAGTACACAGACTTTGTAAAGGATTGCGTAATGTTCACATCAGGGCTGCCAAAGGTAAATTACTGCTATATAAAATGTGCCTAACCTGTAATAAGTATATTGAATAAGGCTGGCTTCTCTTCTGGTTCCTTGCATTTGCATGTTTTCAGGACTTTGAGAGCACGCTTCAGCAGATGGAAGCTTGGGTAACGACTAGTGAGAGTGAGTGTTCATGATGGTCAACTCCCTGGTCCTGCAGTAGTAGGTCCCTGGGTTCAGTTCCCACCAGGATACCTTTCCAGCTTTGAAGGGGGCTATTGCTAACTTTTGGCTTTTTAATGTGTGTGTGTGTGTGTGTGTGTGTGTGTGGTTTGCTTTTTTGTTTTACCATCTGTGTTCCATTGGGGAGATTATACCGGTAGAAACAACAGAAATGAAGTCTCATAGATCATTGTCACTGCAACAAGTTTTGGCTTCAAATAACTTTTATATTATGTAACATTATGTATTCTTATGTAACAGTTATTTGTGTTATTGTTTGACACATTCTGAAATATGGAGATTTCCCTAACAAACAAACTCCTAGCAGTGGTAGCACGCACATCTATATTCTGACAAGTGCTTTTTCTAGATTGGTTCTCATATGTGTGTCTATGCTTATGGTAGACATATGATTGTAAGATTGTTGCTTAAATGCAGATGAGCAGTAACAACATATGGCTCAAAACGTTGGGATTGAGGTACAGGTGCATGTTCCAGCAGGGGAGTAATGTTTGTCTTTTCACTATAATATAGTTTCTCCCCTGGCTATGAATCTTTGCCTGTTAGACAAGGTGATGGATAGGTAATGGATGGCATCCTATTGCCGGTCATTCCTTGCTATGCAGCCTCCTTCGTATCTGCATCTCTACAAGTCATTTTGCTTGCAGGTTTAAATTATTAAACCCAGGACCCTGCATGTACTATATTTGGTCTTCCACAGTACACAACATGGAAATGCAATTATTTTTGTAAATCTAAACTGCTCAATACCTTTTCTCATCAGCAGTATATAGCAGTCTTGTGACTTTTATCAGTGTCCAACCGAGCACTGGTAAACTTGTAGGAGGAGTTTTCATCCTCTTCTGACTCTGAGGCTGCATGACTCCTGACCCTCTGTCTGGAAAGTACTGATTGGCCCTGTTCCAAAAGAAGAAAAAAAAACAAAACACCAAAACAGCATGTACAGACTTACCACTGCTGCTCTAACTATGGCAGATGGCTTGGGGACAGCAAAAGAAGGGAAGGATCAGAGAAGACAGGATCAAGCAGCCTTTTTTTTTTTACACAAAGATTAGATTCCACAGTGAGTATAACACGCATACTTTACTGCATATACAGACTTACTGTTTTGGGTTTAGTAACGCTTTAAGGACAGGTGAAGCAGGAAGTATAATACACACTCTAAATATCCCTACGAAAAGTATCACTCTCTCCCCTGAAAGTGTAAACAAAGTGTAAATAAAATCTTTTCGATGCACCCTCTACCTCTAAAGGTAACACTCTCACCCCTGAAAGTGTAAACAAAATATAAATAATAACTTCTCGATGCACCCTCTACCACCCCCAACAGTGCACAACATATGTCAGCAAATGTCCACATAAAAGTCCATATCCAGTGTTTTTTAATAAAGTGCTTTTTCAAACGTTGGGGACAAATCCACTTTGCTGATTCCGAATCCTCAAATCAGGATACCTCAAAAAAATATAAACTCAATATAGTGCATTATCATTACAACAGAAAAAAACTTGTGACACTAAAGTGATTCCTCCTAAACTCCCACCAGTGACAAGCAACACTCCAAAATTGTGATAAAGTGCAATATTCCACAACCAGTGTCACCATCCAAATGTACTAAATACCATTACCCTCTCATAAAAAATCACATGCATCAAAATGAAATAATGCCATTTCTCTTGTGGTATAAAATACCATTACCCTCTTCCAATGAAGACCAAGCAGAAAAACTCCTTCCAGGCAATCCAAAGACTCCCCCTCTCCGGGAGCTTCCTACTGCTTCCAATTCACCTTCCCCGTTCCTCAAAGGGGCAGATAATACATGACTCAGTGGAGTATATAAAAGAATTTGTACAAATTTATTCAAAGCTTACATAGAGAACGCCAACGTCCATCCTCTCCCACAGTCCATATAGCTGAACTCCAGTATCCAAGATGGCCGTGCCGCTACTTCCGGTTTAAAATTGTAATGTTACGTCCTTACGTCACTGACGCGTTTCGTCACTTCCGACTTTTTCACAAGGGTTCCTGACGTCTGATGTGCGGCTCCTCTTATCCTACCCTCAGATTTAAAAGATGGATTTAATTTCTGATGACTCTCAAACTGCAGCAATTTCAATCATCAGTCTTGGACCTCTGGCCATACAGAACCAATTTGCTCAGGAGCACCCCAGGAGCTGTTGGGTGCTCCTGAGCAAATTGGTTCTGTATGGCCAGAGGTCCAAGACTGATGATTGAAATTGCTGCAGTTTGAGAGTCATCAGAAATTAAATCCATCTTTTAAATCTGAGGGTAGGATAAGAGGAGCCGCACATCAGACGTCAGGAACCCTTGTGAAAAAGTCGGAAGTGACGAAACGCGTCAGTGACGTAAGGACGTAACATTACAATTTTAAACCGGAAGTAGCGGCACGGCCATCTTGGATACTGGAGTTCAGCTATATGGACTGTGGGAGAGGATGGACGTTGGCGTTCTCTATGTAAGCTTTGAATAAATTTGTACAAATTCTTTTATATACTCCACTGAGTCATGTATTATCTGCCCCTTTGAGGAACGGGGAAGGTGAATTGGAAGCAGTAGGAAGCTCCCGGAGAGGGGGAGTCTTTGGATTGCCTGGAAGGAGTTTTTCTGCTTGGTCTTCATTGGAAGAGGGTAATGGTATTTTATACCACAAGAGAAATGGCATTATTTCATTTTGATGCATGTGATTTTTTATGAGAGGGTAATGGTATTTAGTACATTTGGATGGTGACACTGGTTGTGGAATATTGCACTTTATCACAATTTTGGAGTGTTGCTTGTCACTGGTGGGAGTTTAGGAGGAATCACTTTAGTGTCACGAGTTTTTTTCTGTTGTAATGATAATGCACTATATTGAGTTTATATTTTTTTGAGGTATCCTGATTTGAGGATTCGGAATCAGCAAAGTGGATTTGTCCCCAACGTTTGAAAAAGCACTTTATTAAAAAACACTGGATATGGACTTTTATGTGGACATTTGCTGACATATGTTGTGCACTGTTGGGGGTGGTAGAGGGTGCATCGAGAAGTTATTATTTATATTTTGTTTACACTTTCAGGGGTGAGAGTGTTACCTTTAGAGGTAGAGGGTGCATCGAAAAGATTTTATTTACACAGGTGAAGCAGGAAATTATAGAATTTCCAGAATCAATCCGAAGTTTACATAGCTGTTAAGACGTTGATGGTACGAAAGAGACGATCTAACCTATTTTCAGATCAATTGTCTAACCGTATCCTGTGTCCTGGTAACTTGGGCAAATAGTGTATGTCTTCTCTATGTCTGTTCTAAATTATTGAACTTGTAAGGACAAAAAAATTGCAGTTGCCACTGACTTCTGTAGGCTCTGATGTTGTCATCCTGATCCTTACTTCTATACCCTGTAAGATGCTGACCTGGAGCCACTATGAAGAACCGTTTTTTTTTTTTTTTTTTTTTTTCCGGGGTTTAATTGCTGCATGCTTGTTGATGGGGCAATGAGCTGAGGTCAATGTGAAAGACCCAGATGCTCAGCCCTTAAAATAGATGAACAATGGCTCCCATCTTTCTGTTATCACAGGTTCAGTTTAAGAGACTGCATAGACAAAGTGACAGTTTCTCCTATGCCCCTAAAAGATATAGTGGCCCATTCTGACTATCTGCCCACTGGTCTGAAACAAGTAGACAGACTGATACTTCTGAAGCACTGGCCCAGGACAAGTATGCAGATCAGAGGTTCTGACCTTCCAAAGCCATTGGAATATCCTGATAACCAGACACATTTACTGGAGAGGTCAGCAATGGCCGTCTCAATGTTCTTTCAGGACAGGATTCCTTTAGAGTGTATCCTGCCAGAGCATACAGTACTTTATCCGCTTTTGGCCTCTACATCCTCTGCATCAGTGTGTTTTGTGCACACGGCGTAATGCAGAGTATTGATGTCCTAGAGATGGAACTGTTCCCTGCTCTGCATCGGTGGCTTTTTCTACTCTCAAGGAATGCTGACTTCAGTCTGTTTGTCATAGCTGCAATGCAGGACCTCCCAGCAGTACACAGAGGCTGCTCTTTGTCAGCATCACTTTTTGATGTTTTAGATTATAGATCTGTAGTCCTTCTTCTTTTTTTTTTTTTTCTTGTTGTAGCTGCCAGATCATTGACATATACAGGACCAAGTAGGCAGCATGCGGCCAACAGGCAGTGGTGGAAGAGTGAGTCCTCGCATGGCAGTGCTTAGATTGTACTACAGTGGAAAGAGGTTAGTTACGAAGGGTTAATACCCTTGCTGTATGTTTCCCCAGAAATGTCATTTCCTGCTAGTGGGATTAGTTTACTGATTTTCCCAGAGGTCTGCATCAAAATACAAGTCAGACTTTTGGCATCCCTTGCAACAAAATGTCGTTTTTGGTGAGATGCTCCCAAAGGGAAATCACATCTAAAGGGATGCAGACCCTGTCTCTAATTATGAAATCACTCCCATTCATATTCACTCTGGACATAGACACAGACAAACCGCTATTTCTTCTGAATAACAAAATGTAGGATTCTGCAACAACGTTTGGTAAAATCCTTACAATATACATTGTTGAGAAAAAGAAAAAAAAATTCATCACTCATCAAAGTGGACTTACTCTTTAATAAAATAATCCATTGTTTGTTTTTTCCTTCTTCCATTCTTTTCTTTTTTCTTTTAAAAAAAAAAAAAAAAAGTTACTAAAACACTTTGATAACCATTACAATAATCATAGTATTGGATAAAAATACAATATAAAAAGGAAGTCAGTACTGCGATTTTGGTGGCTACCCTTGTTACCGCTTCTACAACCTGTCCTATTATTGCCTGTCATGCTAATCCAATGGCTTTATTAGATTCTGAGGCTCTGGAATAGAGCAATTGAAGCAGATAGGAAGTTTTGACTTCTTAATTTGGTTGCTTCTGGTAAGTGACTTAGAGCCAAACAGACAAGGAATAAGCATTTTTAAATGGAGGTCTGCCTTGGCCACCCTATATTTTTACATGTTCCAAAGTTTCATTTTTCAACGAGACAACCTTGGTTATCAGAACAGGGAAAACTTGGTTCTTCTGGAAGAACAGAATACTCTACCCACACCCATAAATGATGTGAATGCTCCTTTGTATGAAGAACCAGACTACCAAGCAATGAGCATTTTTAAATGGAGGTTTGCCATGTCAGCCCCCTATTTTATATCTTCCAAAGTTCGATTTTTCATCGAGGGCAACCTTGGTAATCTGGACAGGACAAACTTGATTCTTCTGGAAGAGCAATAGAATACCTAGAAAACCTTACCCACCCCCATAAATGATGTGAATGCTTCTATGTACTCTGGAGCACTGAAGAATGGTATAAGATATATAAATAAAATGGGTATGCCGTAGATGAACTATTCTGATTGGCTGCTGTATGTTACAACACTCACTACATATCCACTTCAGTATTTACTAAAGTAGCTAATACCCTACAGAGTTGAGTGGCTGGTGCAGTGTTAGTCTATAGACCGGGAACAAAGAACCCGGATAGAGTTAGAAAAGGTCAGAATCTATTTAACCTAATGACGGGGGACCATGAAAAATGAGGGTTTCAGGGACGTCCCCTTTGTCATACTGTCCCTCTGATTTGTATTTTCTCATGGTGTCTGCATTTCATTAAAAGGGACTTATTTTCCTCCCACTGCATACTTAGGACAACATAGCATCTGTAGAAAAAATCCAGTGATTACCGATTGAACACACTGGTGTAAATACGGAGTACAGACTGCATCAAGCAATACTTTTGGGGAAAAAAAACTTGAATGGTTGGTTTGCAGTGGTTTAAACTTTAAATTTCCTGTCATCAGACTTGGAAATAAGATTGGATGGCAAGGTTGCAGGAATAGAAAAGGAATGGGAATTAAGGGGAAACCTTCATGTTCCAGTGACAATTGGAGATTTTCCTTAATTTGAAGACTTTTTTTGATGTGTGTACAATCAAAAGTTAAGTGAAGGGAAAGACAAAATTGGAAAGGCAGATAGAAAAAAAAAAATGATGAGGGAGTTACTATTTTCCTAGAGTTCCTACATTCTCACCGAAAACCAAAAAAAATCATTTTTGTTTTTAATATACTGTTACACTTAAAAATATTTTATTCATCCTAGCGCCATTTTTGTAGTAGTTTTTAGTTGTTTTCTATTATTCTATAATGCTAAAAGCACAGTACTTTGACATTCTCCAGTTCATTACCTATGACCATTTTAAAATTTAATCTCTGCCACTTTGTAAAATTTTTTTTTTTTTAATTGTACAGATTTTAGGCTCAAATTCACATTGGGATACAAAATTATTATACGTAAGAGACAAATATAACTAATTGACATTTTATTTGTTACTTTTCGGTGGATAATGCAAAATATAAAATCTACTTTTTAAAAAAAAAAATTGTTTTAATTTAAATGGATACATCGATTACGATTTTAAAAACATTCCTCTTTATACTTTCCCCATTTTTTTTTTTTTTTTGCTTTTTGTCTTCTTTTTATTCTCACTCTTGGGCAATATTTTACCCCTTCTGTCCTTTGACAAATTGTACTTTTTAACATCAGCCTCATTAGGATCGGGGGAGCAGGGGGAACCTGTTCAGAAGATATGATAATTAAGCAGGTGCCGGATATCGTAGCTTTGTCTGAGCGTGAGAAACGTTGCAAGTGCAGAATAGCCAGGGCACTACTTAAGGCAGAAGCATTTCTTCTTAACCTGTTGCCGGCAGTCATTGTCACACATGCTGCTGCAGGGGCCTGGGATGTAATGTACTGCTATCCAGCTGCATGGAAAATGAGTAAGAATAAAGCAGGGGGAACGGATTTGCCCAGCACTGAATTAGCTTGTTGTGACAGTGGGACTGCCTTATATGGTCCGTGAAAGGCAGAGAGCCGGGATAAGCTGTGGAGCGCCAGTCTGGTGCAGACAGTCTGCTGACTCAGGCTTGACCTCCCCATTGGGAAGCACCCTTGACTGCAGTCTAAGCCGCCTCATTGAGATTCAGGGCACAGCCAGAGCGTCCGCAGCTGTATGCTGGAGGCAAAGGCTGAGAACACATCCAGAGAGTGTCCACGAGAAAAAAAAAAAAAAATAACAAAAGACATGGCCCCCTTCTGTACCACTGTGAATAGACAAACAAGGCAGAGGTCCTTGTCTGTTGGTGTGCATATTGGGAATTGCATTTGCATAATTTTTTTTCCCAAGCTGTCTAAATCCCATAATACGACTGGCAAGTGGATTTTCAGTTTTCTTTTTTTCTATTTAGACTGTGGGGAAAACTTATGTAGGTAGATTAAAATTAGCCGTCTGGAAGCGCCTTACTGAGAAAAAATGGTTTGAGCCAGTTATCCATATTATTTAATTATTAAGAAGATTATGTAACATTATAACTTTTACAAAATTTCTTGTATAAATTTTGGTTTAAATTTTTTTTAACTTTTTTTTTTTTTTTTTTTTTTTTAGTTTTGTGGAGAATGGCAATAAAAGAACACAAATTGGTTCTTGTAAAAGTGCCAAAAAAAAAAAGTTTTTTGGGTTTTTTTAATTATTAGTTTTGGTGATATTGACAGGAGAAGACCTCACTAACTGGTACTTGAATAATTACTAAAAAGTGCAAATGTAATCATTAATTTTAAAAAAATCGTACTTAAATTTTGGGGAGGGACAAAAAAAAAAGCCTCAAATTGTGCTTGGTTATAGTTTCGACTTGATAATATTTTATTGATCAAAGTTCCAGATGTTGCCTTTTGACTTTTATTGTATACAATGGTTTGGTATCCTAGCCGATTATACAAAATATGCACAATCACTTCAAAGTGAATTTAAGGGTTTTGTAGAGTAATATTCTATTTTTTTTTTTTTTTTTTTATGGATCTCTTTTTACATTTTGGCAGGAGGGTTAAACCTTTTGAAATGAAAATGTTATTTTGTATCTACTGGTAATATAGGAAATGTTAGCATTCATGGGTTTCGGTACAGATTTGTTAGCTAGGTGAACATATGTGCGTGTATAAAGCTGTTCACTGTCCTGTGGATGGCTCCTCTCTCTGTCTCAGGGGTGGCTATCTTGCAGCTGTTGAGAGCTGGACAGACGTCCGGTTGCTAACACTTGAAGTGGATTGAACTTGCATGCCATATGCATAGCGTTAAAGACAATGTATCATTTGTTTAAATCCACTAATCCTCTTTTCAGTGTAATACATGTTGATCCAGACTGTAACTCCCCAGTCTTTGAGTACCGTGGTTTTAAAACAATTTACTTAAAATTGGCTTCAAGAATTTTTAGAAATAGGCAGCACAAATAAAATTATCTTCAAGGGAAGAGCAATGAATGAGATGCTTGTCTTTTATGTTTGACTTCATGTAAAAAAAAAAAAAATACTTTGAAATTCAGAATTTTTAACCGTAATCCCACAATGGTTATGCTAAGCTTTCTGTCTGTGAAGACTTAAGTCACATTTTTAGTTTTGAAATACACGCCATTATTAGGATTTTTTTTTAATGTATCCAATACCTTCTCATGCAAACTATATGAAAATAAAATATATAAACTTATGTGTAAATGTCATTTTTTGATTCACACTGTTGCACTGTGTAAAACATGAAAATGTTGCATTGCTCTGCACTCCAGCACACTTTGCGCACCTCAATACATGGTAATGCACTATAATGTATTGTGGAGCACTGGGGGGAGTTTACTAAAACTGGAGCAGCTGTGCATAGTAACCATCCAGCTTTTATCTTCATTGTGTTCAATTAAAGGATAAGTTCACCTTTGGGAGCATGTTACACGTTCCACCCGTTTTTAGGGCGCCCGCCACCCCCCTCCCTCCCTCTGACAGTAAGTGAAGTCTCCCCGTACTGTCTGTCAGATTTGAAAACAGCGTGGCCCTGCGGGGCTCTGCCCACACAGCTGCATCACCCATTCACAGAGTTCTGTGAATGAGTGCCTACAAGTCCCAGCAACCTTAGTGGATCTTGACTTGTCGTTTTCAATGAACTACTACGGCGCTGTGGAGCACCATGGTAGTTCATTGTAGCTTCCTGTCAGTATATCTGCTTGGTTGTACATCCCGTATGGTAAGCAGATATTCTGACAGGTCTGCAGGAGACCTGCATAGCATCAGCTATCTACTGATCAATGGTGCAATGCAGGCTCCTTTTAGACAAAGAAAAAAAAATAAATGCACATATTTTTTTTTTTTTTTTTACCTGCAAAAAAGTGTGCATTTATTATTTTTGTCCAAAAGGTGAACTTATCCTCTCAGCTTTGAAAATGAAGGTTCATAACTGGCTGCCATTCACAGCTGCTCAAGATTTGGGTTGCTCCAGTCTTGGTGAATTCCTCTGTGTTGCAGAAAATAGTACATGCATGTTTTTTTGGTAAAGTTTGGTGTGTTTGGCAGTCCATTGAAATGAATGAGCCTTCATGCAACACCTGTTAATGTGTGCCAAGCCAATACCAACCAAGCCTAGAGGTATTTTTTTTTAAATTTTGTTGCTTCTGCTAAAACAATACTCTGAGAATACTCTGAAGGTGCTTGTTCAGGCAGTTACTGCTTTAACAGAAAATAGGAATATTTGGTGGGCTATTCCTAAATGGAGATCAAGTCTAATGGGTTGCAAACCCTGCCACTTTCTTTAGCACCCTGCAATTTCAGCAGCTGATTGATAAATATAAAATCACTCCCATACAGATTCACTCTGCACATGGACACAGACAAACAAACAGCTATTTCTTCAGAATAACAAAAGGTAAGAATCTGCAACAAAGTTTGTTGAAGTCCCTGCAATGTACATAGATCACCCAGAGGGGAATTTTTATTTTTTTCCCCTTAACAAAAGTAGAGTTACTGTTTATAGGTTGAGAACACTTTGTACTTGTCTCCCAATTGTGCTTGTTGCATTGTCACCCTGCCACATGGGCTTCTGATGGAGCCTACAGGTGGATATTTACACATTAATTAAAGTGATATTAAAGGCAATTAAAAAACACAAAAAAAACAAACATGTCATACTCATCTGCTCTGTGCAGTTGTTTTGCACAGAGCAGCCCTGATCCTCCTCTTCTTGGGTCCCCCGACGGTGTTCCTGGCCCTTCCCTCCTGCCAAGTGCCCTCAGAAGCAAGCAGCTGGCTATGGGGACATCCAAGCAGGCTCGCTCCTGAGCCACTGCTTTGAGTGTCCATTCATTCACAGAGCTGTGGCTCTGCCCTGCTCCCTCTCTCTCCCCTCATTGGCTCACTAGCTGTGAGTGGCAGCAGCGGGAGCCAAGGGCTCTTGTGCACTTTGCTGGATCATGATGGGGGGGCTGAGGAGACTGCTGCACACAGGTTTTTTTTTACCTTCATGCATAGATTGCATGAAGGTAAAAAACCTCGAGCCTTTACAATCCCTTAAATAGGCTTGGTCCACTGTTGTCATCAGGATGCCAATCAACCATCACTAGAGTGGATTTATATAGGAAGCAGCTATGATAAAGCTGCAAGAAATCAGCAACTCTGAGATGCAACAAAGCATGCAAATTAAAGTGGAATAAACCCAAAAACAAACATTATATTGCAACTTACCAGTTCTTAGACGTGATGGCTGCATTAGTTTTCTTTCCTTTTATTTTTGCTTGGTGATCCTGCCAGTAAGCCTGTTTTTCAAAAGAAGTAGCTCTCCAGCAGATGAAGCAGTTATAGGTATGAGACAAACAGTTTTACACTGACGGGTGCTTACAATGGTCAGCTTTTATTTCTGTAAACTTTTTATCCCAAAAGGAACTTTAACTGCTTATAAAGTGTTAGCTGGAGTTTGACTTCCATTTTCACTTCAGTTTCAAAAAAACTGTTGCTGTAACTGCAGTGTGAGCTGAATATTGGCTTCAATTTTTGTTAGTGTATCTAAATCTGCTAGTGCATCCTAGGCTGTTAGAAACCATGGGGCCCCATACAGCCAATCTGAAAGTCCCCCCCCCCCCCCCCCCGAAAAGGAAAAAAAAACAGTTTACTATGCTACAGTTGTGAATGAACACAGTGAGTAACCAGCACTGATCACTCATTGTGTTCATTCAGGCAAGGAAGGGGATGGTAAATGTGACATATTTATGGGACCCTTCAACCACTCTCTATCGTGCAGGATCCTATTGTGTGCTTGCAGCTGCCAGTGGAAAAGAGATAAGGGGGCCTGGGCAGAAGGGGGAAACATATGGTGCACATGGAGGATGATGGATGTGACCTAGAGGCAATTACTGGAACCGATCCCCTGTATGACTCTCTGTAGCAGCTGAAAGCCAGCGGGAGGGGGAGGAGAAGAAGCCAGCTTTCAGCTGCTGCACAAAGAGCCATACAGGGGATCAGTTCCAGTAATTGCCCCCCCCCCCCCCCGTCGATCACCCTCCCTGCCCACATCTAGTTCACCCAGCTACCTGGGCCCCATACAGGAGGACTTGTGTGACCCCCTTATCCACAGCACTAAGTACACATAACTTTTCCCCCCAAACTAAGAATGCTGATGTCCAAAGGTGCCCCCTGTGCCCCTTCATCCACAGTGGAGGCACCCTTAATACATGATGTGTGTAACTGGCCAGATCACCAGATGAAACCAGAGGGGAAAAATAATCTAAAAAAAAAAAACTAATGTAGCCACCACATCTAATGATTGGTAAGCTGCAATATATGACATTTTTGGTTTTAAAACCACTTCAAGTCACTCAAGATTTGCTTTCTACCTTAGAACTATGCATAATGTGATTTTATCCTAGATGAGCAGAAGATTGTCACCTCGAATAATCTATATCTTGACATTCTTTTCAGATTTATCAGCTTTAATTTTTTTTTTTTTTCAAAGCAAAATGCAGGAAGTATTCTTTGTTTCTTCTTGTTCGTTTAGTACCCTTCTACTTTTGAAGGGCGTGGCATCTATCTTGGAATGACTTGGTGCAGCAACAAGCAAGTAGCAGTTGGTAAATAAAGATGGATATTCTTTTGTTTTCCCCGATGCTCGTTATACTCCACTTACCCAGCGAGCTTCCTAGGGAGTGGCAGCTGTTTCTTATGTTAGGCACTCTATCAGGGGCTAGACAGCTTCGATTCAGTAAAGCATTGTTGGGGGGGGGGGGGGGGGGTAGGGGGGGTAATGCATTCTTGTTGAATTCTCAGTAGGATTAACTTTTCATATGCCAAGAGGGCAGCAGTGTCTCTCAAGACTTACACCATATAAAGAACAAAGCTACATTCGTTCAGCCCATGCATGTGACACTCAGCCATAAAGGGTGTGTTTTGTATACAGCAAACATTCGTGCTCATGGTGTTCTGAATTTAACTGCAATGTTCTGTTTACAGAACCTTTAACTGCATACCCATGTGAGAATTTTTTTTTTCACCCGTAAGTGCCTGAAAACTTTTCTGCAGATTATTACTTTAAGTATTTATGGTGCAAAGTTTCAAAAAGTTTGGTTAAAAAAAACCTACAGAATTTAAACCAGGCCACAAAATGATTTCTTTTTTTATCTCCTTATTCTTGAGAGAGATCTTTAATCTCCTCTACCGGAGATCTTTTGAATGAAGTGATATTTCACTTTCTTAATTACCTTCATTTATATTTACATACTGTATATTTTGTTTTCTGTTAACGTGGTCTACTTGGTTTCTTGAAAATGGGAAATTGAGGAGAAATGTTACAACAAACTAAACTTGATACTCCGACAGGAAGAATACTATAGGATAACCGAAGAGAGAAAAAAAAAAGGATCAGCTCCAACAAAGCCTCGATTGTTCTTCCACGTTTTCATCTCTTTAATCTGCGGCGTGTCCATTGTGAATGCCTTTGTGGGCTAAACCCTTAGTTCTTCTTTTCTTTTTTTTTTCTTTTTTTTTTTTTTAATGAATAGGCCCCTTAAGACATAAGTGATAAAAAAAGCTTGCATAGTGGTACCACAAGATCTTTGGTTGAGAAATAACATGTACATAATTTTGATCTCACCGGAATTGCCAGCTCTCAGTACTTTTTACATTGCACATTTTTTCTGATCTTACTTTGAGACTTTACTTACCAAAAAATGCATGTAAATTGTTTATAAAGCTGGCTCTGAGTTGCCTTCTTCAGGAAAAAATATATAACAACTGGCTGCCTTTTAGATTGATTGCAAAGTGATTGTAGCATGCCCCGATTTTTAACTTCACATAAGTGATCTTGTTTTAAGATGTTTTGTTCAAACTTTTAATACCATGCTAATGATTTCTACAAAATTTGTGCAAAAGTCACTTTCTGTTGTTGCATTATACACAACCTCGCAGCTAAACAAGAAATGGGGAACTGTGGTAGGTAAACAAGAAGCTATTGATTCCTTTTGTTTTTTTTTTCAGCTTGTATTATCAGAAGATTTTTTTAAATTCTGTGAGCTCTTAAACCAGCCATAGATCACATCTTGGCTAGTTTAGCAGGGCCATCTGAGATTAGACCCATCGATGGGCAGGTTGGTTGTACTGAAGTCGATCCATCAATGACTTCAGTACGACCAGACTGCCGTTTTTTTTTTTCATGTGATCACGGCTGGTGGCTATAGTTGGAAAATCCAGCCATTGAAAGGTTTTACAAAAGACCTTTACCTTAACATAAACAACCATTAGACCAAACCATGAATATACAGTCCCAATGATGGTCTTCTGTAGAAAAATAAGTTTCTGAAGACAAGTATCTTGTTTCATTCCAGATTGCTGGTCAAGAAATGTCAATGGAGATGTTTTGTAATGGTTCCTTGATCCAATGTTGTTTAGCCAAATGTTTGCAATGTTCTAATGTCTGTAGATAGCTTTGGGCTACCAATGGACTTGTAGATATCTTGTCCACTAATTGAAGCAGCCTCTGGTGAGGCCCGTGTTTGCACAGGTACAGGTGCCCATTAATTTGAATGGGCTGCTGTGCCTGTGTTTTACGCAAGAAAAAGGTGCATGCTTCTTTCCCAAAATACATCCACACGGAAACAGCATGGTCTTTTTGACCATGTGGCCTTCATGCATTGCCTGTGATCGTGCTGTGGGATGAGATGCATGAGGATGCCATTCAAAATGAATGGCACGTCCATGTGCCTGGCAAGAAATACGCAATGTGACTGCGGGTGGTTTTGGGTTTAGGAATTGCATTGATACCCGCAACCAGCCTACAGCGTGCAGGCTAGTGTGAACTTAGGCTTAAAGATGACTAACCATGCATGCATGATCTGGCCTTACAAAGAAATCAAGATCATAGTAAAAACATATACACTATATTGCCAAAAGTATTGGGACGCCTGCCTTTGCACGCACATAAACTTTAATGGCATCCCAGTCTTAGTCCGTAGGGTTCAATATTGAGTTGCCCTGCCCTTTGCAACTATAACAGCTTCAACTCTTCTGGGAAGGCTGTCCACAAGGTTTAGGAGTGTGTCTATGAGTTTGACCATTCTTCCAGAAGCGCATTTGTGAGGTCAGGCACTGATGTCAGACAAGAACGCTTGGTTCACAGTCTCCGCTCTAGTTCACCCCAAAGGCGTCCTGTTGGATTGAGGTCAGGACTGTGCGCAGGCCAGTCAAGTTCCTCCACCTCAAACTCTCTCATCCATGTCTTTGTGGACCTTGCGTTGTGCACTGGTGCGCAGTCCTGTTTGGAAAAGGAAGGGGTCATCCCCAAACTCTTCCCAAAAAGTTGGGAGCTAAAACTGTCCAAAATGTCTTGGTATGCTGATGCCTTAAGAATTCTCTTCACTGTAACTAAGGGGCCAAGCCCAACCCCTTAAAAACAACCTGACCCCATAATCCCCCCTCCACCAACTTTACATTTGGTACAATGCAGCCAGGCAAGTACTGTTCTACTGGCAACCACCAAACTCACACGTCCATCGGATTGCCAGACAGAAGTGTGATTAGTCACTCCAGAGAACGTCTCCATTGCTCTAGAGTCCAGTGGCGATGTGCTTTACACCACTGCATCCAACGCTTTACATTGCACTTGGTGATGTAAGGCTTGGATGCAGTTGCTCGGTCATAGAAACCCATTCCATGAAGCTCATTGTTGTGCTAATCTGAAGGCCACATGAAGTTTGGATGTCTTTAGCTATTGACTCCGCAGACAGTTGGAGACTTCTGAGCTCTTCAGCATGCACTGACCCCGCTCTGTCATTTGACATGGCCTACCACTTTATGGCTGAGTTGCTGTTCGCATTTGCTTCCACTTTGTTGTAATACCACTAAGAGTTGACCGTGGAATATTTAGTAGCCAGGAACTTTCACAGATGGACTTATTGCACAGGTGGCAACCTATCACGTTACCATGTTTGAGTTCACTGAGCTCCTGAGAGCGACCCATTCTTTCACAAATGTTTGTAGATGTAGTCTAGGTGCTTGATTTTATAACCCTGTGGCCATGGAGGTGATTGGAACACCTGAATCCAATAATTTGGAGGGGTATCCCATTATTGTTGGCAATATTCTGTACATTTACCCATGTGTCTGTGTAGATTGGAGGAGCCTCCTTCCAGGCAAAATCATGACAGTTGGCTGGGAATAATTCAACCCAGCCATTGAAAGTCTCATAGCCCCCCACTTCCATCTGATTCTGAAGATGCCTGATGTGCTCCGGTAGGTATTGGAGAGATGCCAACATTCCCCTATTTGACCATAAGGCTTGGTTCTCATCTGTGTGGGCGGTGCTGCTGCAGTACCTGCACAAATACCTACAGCCGCACCACCCACACAGAACAATGCGGGCCCCGCAGGCAGGTGCCATTAATTCTAATGGCACACCGCCCGCACTGGAAATCGCAACCATACTGGGAACTTCAGGCTGCGTTTTCGGAAGAAGTGCAGGGACTTCTTCCCTGTGTCCCAGGGCACGGGAGTCTATTCAAATGAATGGGCTCTCGTGCCCGTGGAAATTGTGAGCCGCACATATGTGAACCTGGCCTAAATGGCTGGATGGAGTTAATGTGGCCGGATATCTGCAGTCCAGAAACTTGAAGTTAAATAATTGCTTCTCCGTCTAGGTAGAAAAAGCAGCTTTCATAATTAAATTGCTACCAGGTCCTAAAAAATAACTTTGATAACCGTTCATGGAAAACTAAAAAAATAAAGTGGCATCAAAGTATAAAACAGAAATGGTGACCCTTGGCCTGGTCGAAATGGTTCTGGAATTTCCCTTTTTTATATATTCATTCATTCTCTTATATAGCCTATGCTTTGTGTCCCCTTCTCTGCCATCAAGTATTTGGCTGGCATACGTTTTGTACATTAGCGCTGAAGTTTTACTTTGCCTTTTTAACAGGGTTCATTTTTCTTCGCTCTGAAAATCTTCTAACTAAATATTCTTGCTTGTCTACTAAGTCTGCTGTTGATTAGTAAATTGCCTATAGATGTGTAAAAGTACTTGCACTGCAAAATGTAAATGAAAAAAAAAGTTCTCCATATGTCACTGTGAAAAATGACAATGGCAGAAGTAATACATTGGACATCTGCTCAGAATTGTACATTCACTATGCATTTAAGGATCAGATGTTGCAAAACATACAGTGTATTATTTATCTCTGTGTATGACGCAGTTTGACTTCTCAACGTGCTGGCCGCCTCTGTGTGCGTTCTAAATCACCAGCCGACATAACAAAGTACCATGCCGGGTTGGATAGTGAATGCATATTGAGCTGAGTTATTGAGGCTCGAGGATCTGTAATCTTAACATATAATTGTTCATAAATTATACTAAGGTTCCCACAATTGATGACAGATTGAATCAATTGAATGTATTTTTCACTTCCTTCTTTAAAGCCCAACTAAACTTTCAATGTAAATCTGCTAAATACATACCAGGTACATCAAAACAAAAGGTGTGCAAAGTCTTACAAAGTCTTTAGAAATCTTTCTTAGCCTAAGTAGAAAAACTTGTCCCCTGCCAGCATTCTGCAGAGGATAGTTGCACTCTGCATGTAAGCAGCTGTCTCTCTGCAGAAGTGCAGCACACCCCTTGATGAGTGAGCGCTAAAGATCTCCAATCAGCAGTGAGTATGAGCATTCATTTTCATCCTTTGCTGCATCTCAGTGCTGCATATCTACTGCAGCTTCTTTTCTACATGTACTCCAGTGGTATCTACTGGTGCCCGAATGGTGACAACAGCGGATCATGCCTGCATATTGTATGACAATATTATTATACAGGATTTGTATAGCGCCAACGGTTTACACAGTGCGTAAGGGCAAACAGTACAGTTACAAAACAATTCAATACCGCAGAAGTCAGAGGGTCCTTCATGTTTTAGCTTGCAATCTAAAAGGGGAGGGTCAAGTGATACAAAAGATAACGGGGGGGGGGGGGGGTGAGCTTATGGAGAAAATACATGTACAGCTGTTAGGTGGAGGCAGGATAGGCTTCTCTGAAGATGAAACTTTTCAGGGATTGCCTAAAAGTGGACAGAGTAGGAGATAGACCGACAGATTGGGGTAGGGAATTCCATAGGATGGGAGAGGCTTGGGAGAAGTCCTGGAGGCAAGCATGGGAGGAGGTGACAAGGGAACTAGAGAGCAGGGGGTCCTGGGAGAAACTAAGAGCAATTTGGTTGTTATTTTGAGACTAGGTTAGTGATGTAGCTGAGGGCCGAGTTGTGGATGGCTTTGTAAGCTATTGGTATACTGTATAGCTACTTGTTTGCTCTGTTGGAAGCCTGTGTCACAGGGTGACAACACAAATGCATAGTTGAGAGAAAGAGGCAGTACGTTTTCATTCTATAACAAGACATGCCTGAAAAAGACATCCAGTTACTATTTTAATGAGAACTGCAGATTTAAAATCTTTGAAATGGCTAACAGTCATCCTTTTAAATGAGTCGGTAGATACTATTCCCAAATACACTCAGATAGTCCATGGTGGACGTGGCATTGTGAAACATAAACTCACCTGGATTTTATTTAAAATCAGGGTGGATAAAAATCAATGATTTTTTTAAAGAAAAAATAAAAAAAATTGGATTTTTTTTATTTAAATCGGATTTTTTTAAATAAAATGCTTTTTGAGGAAAATATATTACCATCCAAAGGTTATTCCATCATGAAATAAAGATTAGTTTTTTAATTATGTAGAATAAGGCTGTATATGTTTAATTTTTTTGGTAAATAAATTCCATGAATCCATTCACAATGTCATGCTCTTCCAGAGGTTTCTGTAAGATTATTGGGCAGTTTCTCTGCCTACAAGATATTATCACAGATGTTTGGTTTACTTTTGCAGTTCTCAAAACTGAATTTGACTCAGCGGAGATCACATGCCTCTTCTTCACAGCAAAAATGTTATAACATGAACAGAGTTAAGAAAAAGACCTTAATCCTAACTTCTACAAACCTATGAATACAGAATCAACCCCTTCAGTGCTAAGTTTCAAGAAGTTCAGTGAATAGAATAGAAACAATATTTTTCTGATTGTTTGGAGTGGAATAGATCTGCACAAGAAGAAAGTGAAACGAAGTGTGAGGAGGAAGGGGCTGACAGTCTAAGTTTCTTAAAATATATATATTTTGTTTAGCCAAATTAGTTAACAAACATGGATGTTTAAGCAAATCACATATGCTGGAATGTTATTGTTTCAGTTGAATAAATCTATTTAAATTGTTATTATTAAGGTAATGATTATTTTTCTCCTTCCTAAGTACAACAGAAAAGTTGTCCAAATATGAATGATTAACCTATTAAACTGGGGATAAAAAAACTAATATAAAAGTTGTTATTCTAAAAATCTTCATCTACTTGCATATTAAAGTTATACCAGCAAGAATTAGTCTTTATGTAGAAAACTAGGATTTAAATCAAGCCTTACTGACTAGTGATTTAAATCATGATTTAAATTGTGATTTAAATCAGTTTGATTTAAATCAAATCCACTCTGTTTAAAATAAAATAAGATATTCTACTTACTGCTCGGTGCAATGGCACTGCACAGAATGGTCCCTTACCCCTCTTCTGGAGACCCAATTGAACTGCCTACTCCTTATTCTTCTTCTGAGAGTCACTGAGCACATGGCTGAATGCTGAAGGGAAACTGCGTGGGTGCACTCCCAAGTTTGGCTGTGTGCATCTATAGACACACACAGTGTGACTCGGCCATGCTCCCCACTCCCTTGTCAGAGTTTGACTAACCGCAGCAGGAGCCAGTGTATTGCAGGATGATCAAAAGCATTTTGAGAAGGTTTGGACTTCATGGATTCGTTATGTGCACACTGTATTATAAGGCCATAGGGAAGTTAGACATGGGCAGGCTACTCTTGACACTTTCTATTTTTTTTTCCTTTTACCTTCTTTTGCTAATCTTTTTTTATTCCTGAACAAAAGTTGGTACCAGGTATCCATACCATATTTGTTTTTTCTCTATCAGATGAGGTATGGTTAATGAGCAATTTCTACACTAGTGAATGGACTTTCCTGAATGAAAACTACATTCACTGTTAGAAGTTTGTTACTTCAAGAAAATGTTTCCATCTTGTTCCTTTGACTTTTTCTTGTCACTGCAGGTGAGTGTCGATTTCACCCCACTAAGGATTAGAAAACTGAATTAACATTTTTAAAATGAACATTTTTGAAAGAACTTCTACTAGTGTATGGCCAGTTTAGAAGTTCTGTAATTTCTCTCTTAGCCAGTTCATGTTGTAGGTGCCACTGATTCTAGAAGACAGGGAGGTGGTGGTATCTGAGGGAGACAACGAACCCTTCTCTTTGCCAATGGATCCCCATGTCTATCTTTCTGAAATAGTGCTACCAGTAGCCTAAAAGAAGCCTAAACTGGATACAATGGAAATTTTATATGCTCTTAGTACAGTTTAAAAACGCTGAGGGGTATAAATGGCTATGCTTTATTTACAATGACTTAAATGGACTACCGTTGTGAAAATACTGTATTCTGGGAAAAGTTGTCATTAATACTTGTAATGAGAGTGTTCGGTATGCTATTTATTTCACAGGCCATTGTATTTTCCTGCCTATGCAGGCCATAGATGGGGCAAAAACCGGCCGTTTAAAAAAAAAAACAAAAACAAAAAATCGGTCGTTCAATCGGCCGACGTTACCACCATTGGTAAAGAAAAATTGGCTGATTTTTGTCCCGTCTACGGCCATTAAATATAGTGGTGCCCCTGCAGAGAGCTCCACTATTATATTTAACATTTAAAAGTATAGCAAAGTTGCAACATTGTATCTTTTGTATCCATTTCGGATACAGATGGTTATATTCGGATACAAATAGATACAATGTTGCAACCACAATACTTTTAAATGTCAAATATAATAACAGAGCTCTCTGCAGGGACACTCCGCTATTATTTTTGACATTTAAAAGTATTGCAGTTGCAACATTGTATCTATTTGTATCCGAATAGAAACCTCTGTATCCAAAATGGATACAGATGGATACAGATGTTCTTCTTTTTCTTTGTCTTCATCATCTTCTTCTTTCTTCTTTTCCTTCTTCTTGCAGGTCACGGCTCATGCGCATTTTTTTTAATCGGTAAAAAGATCAACCGATTTGCCCATCATTGCCGTGAAAATCAGCTGATCGACAAAATTGACCGTTTTTTCCCCCAACATAACCGATTTAAAAAAAAGTGTCAAAACCACGAAAAACGGCCGACAAATTCACCCACTAACGATCCAAAAATCGGCCCATTATTCTTTTGGATGAATTTTCGGCTGATTTTTGACCCATCTATGCCCTGCACTAGTATGGGGGCAAACTATGACAATCCCAGGGGTGGCTGCAATGGTTGTTTTTTTTTTTTTTTTTTTTTTTGGCTGCTCCTGCTGGACACTTTCTAATATTCAAAATAATGTAAAAAAAGCCCCTGCGCTTAGATTGCACTAATCGATAAAAAGCTGCTAGCACCTACTATGTACCAATGAATACCATACACAAAAACAATAGAATATATAAATGGTGCAGCGCTGATACTAAATACAGCTAGCAGTAAAATAAACTCGGAAAATACCTGCAATAAAATAATCACAACATTAAAATCTTAGGTGAATATATACACCCTCATTAAATAATATAAAACATATCACTGGTGCCAAGGTGACCCGCACTTAATCCGTGACTGAGTGGTGAATCGGTCCACTTTATGCACATAAGTGAAAAAATCTTCTTCATACACGTGAATGTGTTATACGTGCCAGAAAATCCCAAAATGGTCTGAGTGCCCCCTCACCTCCTTGCAATGACCACAAGGGCCAGCCAGCGTAATAATAGTGTTCAGAGGATCTCCTGTCTCTGTTTCGTTTGTGTCTCTGAGTGGATCCTAGAGGTGTTGCCAGAGCGGTGGAGTGCAGGAAGAGGCCTGGTTAAAGCTCCGGTCATTAGTCTTATTGGGAAAGGGATTCGCAGGAGATCGTCTGAACACTAATATTACGCTGGCTGGCCCTTGTGGTCATTGCACTCCTTAGTCACGGATTAAGTGCGGGTCACCTTGGCACCAGTGATATGTTTTATATCATCATTTAATGAAGGTGTATATATTCACCAAAGATTTTAATGTTGTGATTATTTTATTGCAGGTACTTTCTAATATTGTCATCATCTTTATACTTGGCTGAAGCATAACTTCTTTTTCTTTACATTTTCAGGTGAGTACATAAAGACCTGGCGGCCCCGTTACTTTCTCCTCAAGACAGACGGTACTTTTATTGGTTACAAAGAGCGTCCGCAAGATGTTGACCAGTTAGAAACCCCTTTGAACAATTTCTCCGTAGCTAGTAAGTACTTATTTTGCCTTATATCTTTAAAACGCCAAATGCAGATTAATTCCACTTATTTTTAAAGTAAAGCTTTCACAACCCTGGGCACTTGTAATTGAGCATATGATGACTGGGGGGTGGGAGAGCAAAAGTAGGGGTTGCTTTTAATGTAAACCGCATGTTGACCTGATCAATGGATTGCTGGATACAGGACGCTAATTTTGGGTGCCAATCTTGTTGAAGCTGGGCTTTGACATCCAGAACCTGGTTAGGTGGAAAAGGATTGACATACAGACCACCCATTATATTAAAAAAAATTATTTAAAAGCTCAGGAAGTGAGTGGGGAGATGGCCAAGCTCAATTTTACCAGGAAAATCAAAATTTACACGTACATTTATCTGCCTGTTTTTGCTGACTGTATTGATGTGCAGTCTTCTATGAAATGTAACTTTTGGGTTTATGCTTTTGATTGCCCAGACATGTTATTTACCTAAAAGTAGGTTTGGTTTGAGGACGAAGTAGTACTGCCTTCATAGAATATTTGCGCGTACCATACACAAACCATTTGATGACTCTGTGTTGTAGGTCTAATGCCAGGAGGCAAATGCAGCTTTCTATAACATCAGTTCAAGCCCCCATTCAACACTTGAGCATTCTTCTCTATGTCTGACTACGTAGATTCCCATTCTTTCAAATTGTGCCTGTTCACACTTGTATGTTCCGTTGTCCTACGCTCAGAAAAGTACATTAGATTTTTCTGAGTGTATTCGGGCATTTTTAATCCATGAACATCAATGGGAACGCATGTAAATGCGCAGTATGCATGTGTCTTCGCACATGGTTTTTATACTTGAGAAATTCTTCTCTCCTATTAAACTGCCCTCCTCCTCTCTGCCTAGCCCAAGAGATAGACTCCTGAAGCTTGACTCATACACAAGAACCACCTGTAATACGCCTGAAAAACACGCTTCATTAGTAGGAATTAGAGATGAGCGAATCGAACCAGGCGAACCGGAATTCGATACGAATTTCAGGAAAAATTCGATTCGCGGCGAATCCGAATATTTGCCTACTTCGGGTGCGCGAATCGGATTTTTCCCGATCAGCCGGCAAAAGTGTCCCTGCAGAGAGCTCCGCTATTTCTGACAGTTCTCTGACAGAAGGAACACATGTACAGCGGTTGAAACATTGTATCTATTAGTTTCCATTTAGGATACAGATGTTTCAACCGCTGTACATGTGAAGAAGCTGTCAGAGAACTGTCAGAAATAGAGGAACTCTGCACATACACTTTTTGCCGATTTGGAATTCTTATTTTCATCCTACTTCTTCTTCTTCTTCTTCATCCTCATCCTCATCCTCAGAAGAGGATGAGGATGAAGAAGAAGAAGAAGAAGAAGTAGGATGAAAATAAGAATAATTCCAAGCCGGCAAAAAGTGTATGTGCAGAGTTCCTCTATTCTGCAGATACACTTAGAGGAGCTCTGCAGATACACTTTTTGCCGGCTTGGAATTAATCTTATTTTCATCCTACTTCTTCTTCTTCTTCTTCCTCATCCTCATCCTCATCCTCAGAAGAAGAAGAGGATGAGGATGATGAAGAAGAAGAAGAAGTAGGATGAAAATAAGAATAATTCCAAGCCGGCAAAAAGTGTATGTGCAGAGTTCCTCTATTCTGCAGATACACTTAGAGGAGCTCTGCTGATACACTTAGAGGAGCTCTGCAGATACACTTTTTGCCGGCTTGGAATTAATCTTATTTTCATCCTACTTCTTCTTCTTCTTCTTCATCCTCATCCTCAGAAGAAGAAGAAGAGGATGAGGATGAAGAAGAAGAAGAAGTAGGATGAAAATAAGAATAATTCCAAGCCGGCAAAAAGTGTATCTGCAGAGCTCCTCTAAGTGTATCTGCAGAATGTCATTTATGGAAACAAATAGATACAATGTTTCAACCGCTGTATGGAGTGAATGTCCCAGAACTGTCAGAAATAGACAGAAACTGTCACAGAACTGTCCTTCTTCTCATCCTTCTCCTTCTTCTCATCCTTCTTCTCATCCGTCTCCTTCTTCTCATCCTTCTTCTCATCCTTCTCCTTCTTCTCATCCTTCTTCTCATCCTTCTTCTCATCCTTCTTCTCATCCTTCTTCTCATCCTTCTTCTCATCCTTCTTCTCATCCTTCTTCTCATCCTTCTTCTCATCCTTCTCATCCTTCTCCTTCTTCTCATCCTTCTCCTTCTTCTCATCCTTCTCCTTCTTCTCATCCTTCTCCTTCTTCTCATCCTTCTCCTTCTTCTCATCCTTCTCCTTCTTCTCATCCTTCTCCTTCTCCTTCTTCTCATCCTTCTCCTTCTCCTTCTTCTCATCCTTCTCCTTCTCCTTCTTCTCATCCTTCTCCTTCTCCTTCTTCTCATCCTTCTCCTTCTCCTTCTTCTCATCCTTCTCCTTCTCCTTCTTCTCATCCTTCTCCTTCTCCTTCTTCTCATCCTTCTCCTTCTCCTTCTTCTCATCCTTCTTCTCATCCTTCTCCTTCTCCTTCTTCTCATCCTTCTCCTTCTCCTTCTTCTCATCCTTCTCCTTCTTCTCATCCTTCTCCTTCTTCTCCTCCTTCTCCTTCTTCTCATCCTTCTCCTTCTTCTCATCCTTCTCCTTCTTCTCATCCTTCTCCTTCTCATCCTTCTCCTTCTCCTTCTTCTCATCCTTCTCCTTCTTCTCATCCTTCTCCTTCTCCTTCTTCTCATCCTTCTCCTTCTTCTCATCCTTCTCCTTCTTCTCATCCTTCTCCTTCCTCATCTCCAAGGGCATTTAAATTAAAGGTACAGTGTTCTGCACTAATTTAAAGGCTCTCTGAAGCCTAGAAACCCTTTTTATAAGTTAACTTCGTAGCGAATTAATTCGCATCGAATCGAATTTCTTCCTGGAATTCGCCGAATCAGCCGAATCGAATTTTTGAAAAATTCGCTCATCTCTAGTAGGAATACGTTTTGCATGTGAGTGCAGGGTTAAAGTATAACTAAAGGCAAAACGTTTTTCCTTTTTTTGCTGTCTATCCACCCGTTGGGAGATTTACTGTCTCTATTTGTCCTGTTTACCATTTTAAAAGTAAAAGAAAATCCCAAATTTTGGGTTGTCCCCAAAAAAGTCAGAGGAAGGACTTTCCAGTGGGGACACTAGTTCTGGTGACCTGGAGGCCCCAAAGGAAATCCCTTAATTTTCTCTCAATTCTTGTTTGGGACACAAATGACTAAAAATAAATTGACAGGTTATAACCCTCCCTATCCAAAATGTTTTGCCTGTAGT
The DNA here is from genome assembly GCF_062004578.1 of Staurois parvus. NCBI lineage: Eukaryota > Metazoa > Chordata > Amphibia > Anura > Ranidae > Staurois > Staurois parvus. The sequence continues at coordinate 2,193,631 of NW_028318035.1, read as the reverse complement.
TTTGCCTGTAGTTCTACTGTTTTAAACCTGTTAAGTGAATGGCTGTATGTGGTTGCACTCTTGTAAATGCTGATGCTTGTCTACGTTGGTGTTTCCCCGCACACAATGCGCATATGCCTATTCAACAAGTAAACAACTGCATACAAGCACTCACTTATGACAGGCTATATGCTGCACCTGCTGAAAAACGCCTGAATTTTTACACCCAGCTATTTTTTTTGTCTCCCATTGTCCATGTGCATGAGTCCTTAACCGCCTTATGCGATCACATGATCACAATGTAAGCAAAGCTGTTATGAATCAATCTCATTCATAACCGCTCTGCTTCTCTTTCTAGTGAGCTGTGATTGGCCCACAGCTGCCACGTGATACATTGGGGCCAATCACTGTACCATATGACCAGCCAATCAAAGATCATTATCTTGAGCTGTCAAAAATCTAGCTCATTGACATTTCATGAATGAGTTAGGTTCACGACCGCAAACTTTGCAATGCAGGAGAAATTATCTTTATTTATTCTGCAGAGAAAAATGTAGAAAAAAAAAATCCCTGATCACTCCTCCCCCCACAGTAGTACAATGTTACTATGGTAACATTGTATTATTCTGATAAAAGTATTAAAAAAATACCATATTGAGAAATTTTAAATTTTTTTTTTTATTTAAATTTTTTTTAAACTACTTGTCAACCGCTTACCCACATTTTACAGGTGAGCAGCAGCTCTTGGCAAAGCGACATAATCTTGCGTCGCTTCCTGTTTTGGGGTGTGAACCCACCTACACCCCCCGCGGTTGGTCCAGGGAGGGAAGAGCGAACACGGCACCAAGTAAAAGCACTACATTTACACACACAAACACATTAGATTAGCACATTTAAACCTTTGATCTCCCCTATTAACCCTTTGATCACCCCATCACCCAGCCAGTGCCATTAGTACAGTGTCAGTATATACAATTTTTCACTGATCACTGCATTCCTGCCACTAGTGACATCAGATAACTTCAGGGTCAGTAAGCTTCTCTCCCAGCCAGGGTCAGCTAGCGTTCGATTGCCCGCACACTATCGCACTCACACTATAGTTCGCTGATCACTGCCGTTACTAGTATAGTGCGCTGTTCATGATCATTATATTGATCTGTACAAACCATACTAGTGCCTCCTTTGTATAGTGTCCCCAAAAAAAGTGTTAGCAGGATCAGCCCCGATCGCTGCCAGCTCGAGCTGCTGCTCTAGCACTAGCGTTTAGCCTTTCCGCTGTTTTTCAGGGAAGATTTGTACCAATTTATACGCACATTACATTGCCGCCCACCAAAATTCAGCTTTTGCTAGACAATTCGCATGGAATCCTATTGCAGTTTCTGAAGTTTCTTAAAACTTTTTTGGGCCTTACATTCACCATGGACCTTACAAAAAAGAATGAATTGTGGTCATATTTGTCCACAGACCTGATTCATCATACAGTTGCAAGAAAAAGTATGTGAACCCCTTGGGATTACGTGGAGTTTTGCATGAGTTGGGCATAAAATGTGCTCTGAACGTCATCTAAGTCACAACAATAGAAGAACACAGTCTGCTGAACATAATACTACACAAACATTAGATGTTGCCATGGTTTAATTGCACATAACATGTAAACATTCACAGTGCAGGGAGGAAAAAGTATGTGAACCTTTTGACTTAATAACTGGTTGACCCTCCTTTGGCAGCAATAACCTGAACCAAATGTTTCCTGTAGTTGCAGATCAGACCTGCACAACGATCTGGAGTCATTTTGGACCACTAATCTTCACAAAACTGTTTCAGTGTAGCAATATTCTTGGGATGTCTGGTGTGAATCGCTCTCTTAAGGTCATGCCACAGCATTTCAATCGGGTTGAGGTCAGGACTCTGATTGGGCCACTCCAGAGGGCGTATTCTGTGCTGTTGCAGCCATTGTTTTGTTGAATTACTTGTATGCTTTGGGTCATTGTCCTGTTGCATCACCCATCCTCTGCGGAGCTTCAGTTGGCGGACAGATGGTCGTACGTTTTCCTGCAAAATGTCTTGATAAACTCTGGAATTCATTTTCCCATCAATGACAACAATCCGTCCAGGCCCTGAGGCAGCAAAGCAGCCCCAAACCATGATGCTCCCTCCGCCATGTTTTACAGTGGGGATGAGGTTTTGATGTTGGTGTGCTGTGCCTTTTTTTCTCCACACATAGTGTTGTGTGTTCTTCCCAAACAACTCAATCTTGGTTTCATCTGTCCACAGTATATTTTGCCAGTAGTGCTGTGGAACATCCAGGTGCTCTTTTGCAAACTTCAAACGTGCTGCAATATTCTTTTTGGACAGCAATGGCTTCCTCCGTGGTGTCCTCCCATGTACTCCATTCTTGTTTAATGTTTTCCTTATTGTAGATGTGTCAACAAAAATGTTAGCATGTGCCAGAGATTTCTGTAGGTCTTTAGCTGACACTCTGGGATTCTTCTTTACCTCATGCAGCATTCTGCGCTGTGCTCTTGCAGTCATTTTTACAGGACGACCACGCCTAGGGAGAGTAGCAACAGTGCTAAACTTTCTCCATTTGTAGACAGTCTGTCTTACCATGGACACATGAACATCAAGGCTTTTGCAGATACTTTTGTAACCCTTTCCAGCTTCATGCAAGTCAACAATTCTTGATCGTAGGTCTTCTGAGAGCTCTTTTCTGCGAGGCATGGTTCACATCAGACAGTGCTTCTTGAAACCAGTAAACCCAAAACAGGTGTGTGTTTTTTAAGGGCAGGACAGCTGTCAGCAACACATCCAATATCATCACACTGATTGGAGTCAAGGTTGGCTCACTCCTGGCTCCAATTAGCTCTGGGAGAAGTCATTAAGCTAGGGCCTCACATACTTTTTCCTCCCTGCACTGTGAATGTTTACATGTTATGTGCAATTAAACCATGGCAACATCTAATGTTTGTGTAGTATTATGTTCAGCAGACTGTGTTCTTCTATTGTTGTGACTTAGATGACGTTCAGAGCACATTTTATGCCCAATTCATGCAAAACCCCATGGAATCCCAAGGGGTTCACATACTTTTTCTTGCAACTGTATGCTCATGTTCTCTGCGGTTACATATACGCCCAACATGAACCAGCAATGTACTTGTACGTTGCTGGACTTTGAGTGGTTATACCAGGATGAAGTCTGCAGCAACAGGCATCATCCTAGTATCGTTTTTTTCAGCTGGTGGCTAGCTTTCATTTAAAAGCAATCCTAGTGGCCAATTAGCTGCTGAATTGTTTTTACGAGCATCGGGAAGGCACATTAACACCCCCCCCCCCCGCTGTCTTTCACAGTTGTCCCACAGGGGAATCCGAGAATGGAGCCAGCAGATCCACTGGCTGACTATAGTACTGATCATAGACCAGAATGACTCCAATCCTCTCTATAGTCTACGAAATGAACAGCTACGAGGATTTCATCACTTCAGATTCGCAGGATCTAAACAGTCATTTGTAAATTGGGAAAGCATCTGATCACACCGATCTTGGTGAGATCAGATGATGTAGGGGCAAAGGAGATATCTAGAGTCGAATAGACCCCAGATTTCTCAAAAAAGAATACCTGTCAATGCCTATTGCAGTCAGAGGGGATATTTACAATCCCTGTGATAGCAATAAAAGGGATTTAAAAAAAAAGGGACAGTGTGAAAATAATTTAAAAAATCAAAATAACAAAAAAAAAAAGAGCACCCTCGCCCCACTGTGTGCGTGCATCTGTGCACGCAAGCATTGACCCCATGACAGTATGTAAACAGCGGTTGCACCATGCATGTGAGATATCACTATGAACGGCAGATTGAGGGCAGTAATTCTAGCACTAGACCTCCTGTGTAAATGTAAACTGGTGACTTGTAAAGGCTTTTAAAGCATCACCTATCAATAATAAAATGTATGTACTTTGTTGCCATTGCTCTGGCATGCGCAATTTTAAAGCATGTCATGTTTGGTATCTGTTTACTCAGCATAACATCATCTTTTATATTTTATCAAACAATCGGGCAATTTATTGTTTTTGTGCATTAAAATTCTAAAAAGTGTATTTTTCCCAATAGATTTGCATTTTAAAAATCGCTGTGCAAATACTGTGCGATGTAAAATATTTCAACACCCACCATTTTATTCTCTAGGGCCAATATAAAAAAAATATATAATGTTTGGAGGTTCAAAGTAATTTTCTAGCAAACAAAAGTTTTTTCATGTGAACAAAACCTGTCAGAAAAGGCTTGGTCTTCGCGAGTGGGTGATGTGTGGCATAAGCTTCTAATGTTGGCCCTGAAATGCCAGGATAGTAGAAGCAACCCCTCCAAATGACCACTTTTTGGAAAGTAGACACTCCAAGGTATTTGCTAAGGGACATGGTGAGTATTTTGGAGATCTCATTTGTTGCCACATGTTTTTGGAAAACGAAGAAAGAAAAAAATTTATTTTTTCTTTTTTTTCTTTCTTTTCAAAACTCTGTGAAAAAAATTATATCTGTAAAATACTCACCATGCCTCTTTTCAAATCCCTTGGGGTGTCTACTTTCCAAAAAGAAGTCATTTGGGGTGGGGGTGTTTGTACTATCCTGGCATTTTAGAGCCTCCGAAATTGTGATAGGTAGTGGGGAAATGATATGAGGAAATATGCCCTTTGAAAGCCTGAAAGTGATCATTGAATTTTGGGGGCCTGTATGTAGCTAGGCTGCCACAAAGTCTCTCATATGTGGTATCCCCATACTCGGGAGAAGTAGAAGAATGTGTTTTGGGGTGTTATTCCACACATACCCATGGCATGCAAGAGCAATATATCATTAAAGTGACAACTTTGTGTATATAAAAAAAAAAAATTCATTTTCAATTTGTTGCAAAAAATAAAATGTTCCATGGACTCAACATGCCTCTCTGCAAAATTCTTGGGTTGTCTACTTTTCAAAAAGGGGTTATTGGGGGGGGGGGGGTTGTACTGCTGTACTGCTCTGGCATTTTAGCACCTCATGAAATGTGATGGACAGTCAAAGTAAAAGCTACGTAAATTCCAATATATATACCATAGTTTGTAGACGCTATAACGTTTACACAAACCAGTTAATATACATGTATTGAGATTTTTTTTTTTTTACATAGCAGAATACATTTTGGTGTAAATGTATAACTAACTTTGAGTTTATTGAATATTTTTTTATAACCAAAAGTGAAAAATAAAGTTTTTTTTCCCAGAATTTTCAGTCTTTTTTTGTTTATTGCGCAAAAAGTAAAAACTGCAGAGCTGACCAAATACCACCAAAAGAAAGCTCTATTTGTGTGAAAAAAGGACAAACATTTTGTTTGGGTACAGCATTGCACGACCGCACAATTACCAGTTGAAATAGCGCAGTGCCGAACAGTAAATAATGGCCTGGTCATGAAGGGGGGTAAATCTTCTGGAGGGCAAGTGGGTAAAGTACCATCTATTTTCCTCTCCAACGAGCATGCTTGATATTTAATGGCTGCTACTGGTAGGAAAATCCAGTTCTATTGGATGGAACGGGTTAAGCTGTTTGGTTCAGATATCACCTCCTTCCTCTGGCTTTCCTCCTATTCTTCTTTCTCCACATCCACAGCTAAGTTTCCTACTTTTGTTTATGCTGCATACACTCCGTAACACAGGACAGCTAACAATCTGAATCCCATGTATCCCAGTTGTTTTTTGGCTGCCGCGAGAACAGTCTAGGAAACAGTCCTGTTATGTATTTGCTTGGAAAGCGTGTGTCAGATAGATTTCTGAACTGGTTCAAGAATGTGTTTACAAGGCGGACGTGTTTTTCATTACAGAAAAAGTACATCGAAGAATGTGCTTATTTTAACTTTCATTTCACTGTACTTGGACTGCACTGGGTAAACTGTACAGCGTGGATTATGAAATTCGGCTCATTAAAGATGAACTCCAGGCAAACCACTAAATACAAAGATTTAAAAACCTACATATATAATGATTGGTTTACTCACCAGAGGATTTCTATTTCTGTCTATCCAGTCTTGAGATATGCACTGCTCTGCCACACAGCACAGCCCTGTCTTCCAGGACTGGAGACCGGATTTTTCTGTGCTGCAGTTGAGGAACACTTGCAGGTCTTGTCCTTCCCCCAACTCCCAGGCCGCTGGGGACGCAGTTCTGGGAGGATGACATATGACCCCTTCCCAGAACAGGACAATCTCACTGTAGCTGTCATTTGGCTGTAGCCCGGTCGTCAAGTGATTTGAAATATTACGGTCGTGTAATATTATTGCAGATGTGTATTCATTTGTATGTTTGCCTAGAGTTCAGCTTTTACCTATAGCAGTTGGCAAGTTTTCAATAAAGTTGTTCTTGTTGGCTACATTGGGTGACAGCTATAAAATGTTAGCAGGCTGACTGGATAGTATCTGCTGCATTTTTGTTTGTTTTAATATCCATTAACCCCTTCGAGCTGACCGCCTCCCAGCCCTTTTAAGAGTTCCAAAAGTTATCAGGTGGGCATTGGGGTCATGTGATTGGCTGTCACAGCAGTCAGATGATCAGAAAGCTCCGGATGCATACTTACTGATCCCTACTGGCTACCGCGCTGGGAGCGCGCCCTCGGCACAGTAGGTTGTTTTAACAGGGCTGCATATATGCGGCTGCTTGGCATTAAGGCCCACCCACCGATCGGCTGCAAATGTATGTAAGGCCAGTGCTAAGAAGTTAAGAGAATTCTATGTACTAAAAACATACAATTCTACATACTCCCCTCCATGCTGCAGGATTGGTATGATGTTGCAGCTGTCCCATGCTGGCTCCAAGACTGGAGACCTGAGCAATCATGCGACCACTGGTCACTCAGTTCTCAGTCTTCCTGGAGCAGAGAAAGGTCGTGGTCAGTCACCACTCTCTGCTCTGCTCCTCACTGTAGTGGCGGACTGGAGATGAGGCGGGAGCGGTTGGCTTCGACACTCCGCTACTCACTGAGAGTTGGAGCCAGCTGTCAATCAGGAAGCTGGGTGGGATCCTTCCAGAGCCTGTAGCAACTCTGTGACCTCGGCAGTCAGTGGGCTTTAGCGCAAGTAAGCACACTCATGTGACTCAGAAGAGAAGTATGGCCAAAAAAGCTTTGGCCATACTTCTCTTTTAACACTTTCACATTTCTCTCCAGTAAAACACTTGCTTTTTGCTGCATGGGCGTTCATTTCAATTGAGAGTGCCATCCTTTCCTGTGAAAAAAGATTAAGAAATGGGAGCACCATTTAAGTTTGATAGCTCCATTTTATTTGCAAAAGTGTGTGTGTGGGTTGGGGGGGTAAAGGGTGCAACACAAACATTTTCAGCAGATAATATAAAATATTCACATAACAAAAGTTATAAGTTCATACTTCTAAAAATAAGATGCCAACATATTATGTATCAAACCTGTAAAATACATTTTGGAGTCAAACATCAGCTTGTTGTCACTTTAAAGTAGTTAATTTGGACCAAGCCAGTCCAAGCAAACTATAGCCGTCAATAATAAATGCAGCTGCTGAGTGCTGTATAAACTGTGTACAGCATTACCTACATACAGCATACAGCGCTGTGTTCTGTCTTGCTTTTGGAACAAAATGGAGTTGGGCTTCCTCTGATTGGCAGAGGAGGAAATGTGATCTTCACCTCCATCAATTCAGAGGAAGACTTGTACTCATTTAGAAGATACCAAGCTATCTGTGATGGACTTGGCAGTGTTCAGCCCGACTCGATTTTGCTCTGGCAGTGGGATAGGAAGTCTAGTCCCGCTGCCAGAACACAGCTCTGTATATTGTATGCAGCTGATGCTACACAGAGTTTATACAGCACTGACAGCGGGTGCATGTTATTGAAGGCAATAGTTCATTTGGATCAAACAAACTATAACAAAGTGGCAGAAAACTGGTGTCTGCCTTTAAATTTCTTCTATAGGTGTGACCCGTATTTTGTTGACACCTTATTTCTAGATGTATGACCTTATAATGTATCTTTTATATTGTCTGCTGAAAAATGTTCATGGTGCACCCTTTAGTCCCGAAGAAGGCAGACTGGTGAACACCAAATATGCATTACCTACTCCTGTGACGCTCGCTTTGGCAAATAAAATGGGCCTATCAAACTTGGTGGTCCCACCAATTTAAAAAAAAAAAAAAAGCATGCATCACTACATTTGTGACCTCTGCTGAGTTTACCTGCTTAACGAGCACTACGCCCACTATATCAGCTAGTGGGATGAACAACAAAAACCCCAAATTACAAACTGGTTCCTCCATCCACACATACAGATGGAGGAATTTTCCTTGCTGAGACATTGCATTCTCACAGTGGCACCAACCACAGTCAGGATACACTGATCAGCAGCTGCAACATTTCCCAGCATGCCCCTTCACCAGAAGTCTATTAAACATCTTACTTCCATCGAGCAGGGGAGCTCACACATTGATCGACATATATCCACTCCCTGCTGGACCGGCTTCATTTCCCTCAGTTTAAGGCCAGCTTTAGGCTTCCATGTTACAATTTATCCTTTTGTTTTTATAGACCACAAAAATCATGCTGGCATGCGATTCAATTGCTCACTTGCAAGAGATTAAAATTGCAGTTATAGATTAGCTCTTCCCATGGGACTGTCAATACTTCTGTGTAACACTTTGTGTATATGAAGGTGCCTAAGGGGATAAGAGAGTCTGTCTCATTTGATCATGTGGGTGCTACATTTTGTGTAGGAAGCACACCATGTCCTTTTTCTTTGAAGGCTACACTCTTGATGCATATCTACAACTACCATATTGGCCTTGTCGCTGCTTTCAACAATTCTTATACATATGAACCACAAAGTCTCCATCTTCCCACACATGTATACCTCCCATTGCTCAGTACTGCAGTGTCCATATCACGGCTGTCCTGTGCATATATCATTTGTACACCAGCAACACAATGTCCCCAACGTTTCTCTGACATTAACTCTGCATATGTAACATCAGTCACAGCTTCCTACACATATGTACCATCACCTGCTTAACCGCATATTGCCCCTGTCACTGCTTCCTACACATATGTACCATCACCTGCTTAACCGTATATTGCCCCTGTCACTGCTTCCTACACATATGTACCATCACCTGCTTAACCGCATATTGCCCCTGTCACTGCTTCCTACACATATGTACCATCTCCTGCTTAACCGCATATTGCCCCTGTCACTGCTTCCTACACATATGTACCATCACCTGCTTAACCGCATATTGCCCCTGTCACTGCTTCCTACACATATGTACCATCTCCTGCTTAACCGCATATTGCCCCTGTCACTGCTTCCTACACATATGTACCATCACCTGCTTAACCGCATATTGCCCCTGTCACTGCTTCCTACACATATGTACCATCACCTGCTTAACAGCATATTGCCCCTGTCACTGCTTCCTACACATATGTACCATCACCTGCTTAACAGCATATTGCCCCTGTCACTGCTTCCTACACATATGTACCATCACCTGCTTAACAGCATATTGCCCCTGTCACTGCTTCCTACACATATGTACCATCACCTGCTTAACCGCATATTGCCCCTGTCACTGCTTCCTACACATATGTGCCATCACCTGCTTAACCTCATATTGCCCCTGTCACTGCTTCCTACACATATGTGCCATCACCTGCTTAACCGCATATTGCCCCTGTCATTGCTTCCTACACATATGTACCATCACCTGCTTAACAGCATATTGCCCCTGTCACTGCTTCCTACACATATGTACCATCTCCTGCTTAACAGCATATTGCCCCTGTCATTGTCTGTCTTTGCTTCCTACTCATATGTACCATCACCTGCTTAACAGCATATTGCCCCTGTCACTGCTTCCTACACATATGTACCATCACCTGCTTAACCGCATATTGCCCCTGTCACTGCTTCCTACACATATGTACCATCACCTGCTTAACCGCATATTGCCCCTGTCACTGCTTCCTACACATATGTACCATCACCTGCTTAACAGCATATTGCCCCTGTCACTGCTTCCTACACATATGTACCATCACCTGCTTAACAGCATATTGCCCCTGTCACTGCTTCCTACACATATGTACCATCACCTGCTTAACAGCATATTGCCCCTGTCACTGCTTCCTACACATATGTACCATCACCTGCTTAACAGCATATTGCCCCTGTCACTGCTTCCTACACATATGTACCATCACCTGCTTAACCGCATATTGCCCCTGTCACTGCTTCCTACACATATGTGCCATCACCTGCTTAACCGCATATTGCCCCTGTCACTGCTTCCTACACATATGTACCATCACCTGCTTAACAGCATATTGCCCCTGTCATTGTCTGTCATTGCTTCCTACTCCTATGTACCATCACCTGCTTAACAGCATATTGCCCCTGTCACTGCTTCCTACACATATGTACCATCACCTGCTTAACCGCATATTGCCCCTGTCACTGCTTCCTACACATATGTACCATCACCTGCTTAACCGCATATTGCCCCTGTCACTGCTTCCTACACATATGTACCATCACCTGCTTAACAGCATATTGCCCCTGTCACTGCTTCCTACACATATGTACCATCACCTGCTTAACAGCATATTGCCCCTGTCACTGCTTCCTACACATATGTACCATCACCTGCTTAACAGCATATTGCCCCTGTCACTGCTTCCTACACATATGTACCATCACCTGCTTAACAGCATATTGCCCCTGTCACTGCTTCCTACACATATGTATCATCACCTGCTTAACAGCATATTGCCCCTGTCACTGCTTCCTACACATATGTACCATCACCTGCTTAACAGCATATTGCCCCTGTCACTGCTTCCTACACATATGTGCCATCACCTGCTTAACCGCATATTGCCCCTGTCACTGCTTCCTACACATATGTACCATCACCTGCTTAACAGCATATTGCCCCTGTCATTGTCTGTCATTGCTTCCTACTCATATGTACCATCACCTGCTTAACAGCATATTGCCCCTGTCACTTCTTCCTACACATATGTACCATCTCCTGCTTAACAGCATATTGCCCCTGTCACTGTCTGTCATTGCTTTCTACACATATGTACCATCTCCTGCTCAGCAACATATTGTCCCTCTTACTCATGTCTGTGACTGCGTCCCACATACTCAGCAGCCACTTTATTAGGTACACCTGTTCAGTTGCTTGGTAACACAAATTGCTAATCAGCCAATCACATGGCAGCAACTTAGTGCATTTAGGCATGTTCACGTGATGAAGACAACTTGCTAAAGTTCAAACTGAGCATCAGAATGGAGAAGAAAGAGGATTTAAGTGACTTTGAACATGACATGGTTGTTGGTGCCAGATGGGCTGGTCTGAGTATTTAAAAAAACTGCTGATCTACAGGACTTACATACACAGCCATCTCTAGGATTTACAGAGAATGGTCCGAAAAAGAGAAAATATCTAGTGCGAGGCAGTTGTGTGGATGGAAATGCCTTGTTAATGTCAGAGGAGAATGGGCAGACTGGTTCGAGATGACAGGCAACAGTAACTCAAATAACTCATTACAGCCAAGGTATGCAGAATAACCTCTCGCAGCGCACAACATGTCAAACCTTGAAGCAGATGGGCTACAGCAGCAAAAGACCACAGATCTTCTGATGGCTACTTCCAGCAGGATAATGCACCATGCCACAAAGCCTAAATCATTTCCAACTGGTTTCTTGAACATGACAATGAGTTCACTGTACTTTAATGGCCTCCACAGTCACCAGACCTCAATCCAATAGAGCACCTTTGGGATGTGGTGGAAGGGAGATTCGCATCATGGATGTGCAGCTGACAAATCTGCAGCAAATGCGTGATGCTATCATATCAATATGGACCAAAATCTCTGAGGAATGTTTCCAACACCTTGTTGAATCTATGCCATGAAGAATTAATGCAGTTCTGAAGGCAAAAAGTGGTCCAACCCGGTACTAGCAAGGTGTACCTAATAAAGTGGCCGGTGAGTGTATATGTATCATCTCCTTCTCAACAGCATGTTGTCCCTGTTACTGATGTCTGTCATTGCTTTCTACACATATGTACCATCTCCTGCTCAGCAGCATATTTTCACTGAAGCCTGTCACTGCACCATCTCCTGCTCAGCAGCAAATTGGATCTGTCACTGATGTCTGCTATTGCTTCCTAACCATATGCATCATCTCCTCCTCAGCAGCATATTGTCCCTGTCACCGTTGTTTGTCACTGCTTCCTACACATACAGTATGTACCAGCTGAAAATTTCAAAGCATACATGAACTTTATCATGACATACAGCATTTTGATCCTTGGTGTGAGATGGTCATGCACAGTGAACATTCATTCTACACTTTAATACATTCCCTTCAACAAAATGACTGGCTAGCTCTGACCAGTAACTTGTGTAGCCAGCCATTGATTATTTTTCTCAATAAGTATGTGGTTTTGATTTTACTGAAGAAAAGATAAATTGTACAAATCTTTTACCATTATCAGGTTTTCTGTCTTCCTGAATGATGCTGAGCATAGGATTATTTGAAAGATAGATATCCGGCCACACTCAGACATCCACCTCTAATCCCCCCTCAATGCAAAGCCACCCTCATGGACTCCTTGTGGGGTGACAGCCTGATCTCATTTTTACTAGAATTAGAAGACTGAAGGTGTCTCCATAAGTCCCTCTCCAGTAGTAACAGTTGTAGTTCAGTGTAATATTGTGTGAATGGGCCCGTACAAGGCTCATAGACAAAAAGTGAGAGCTGCCTGATATGGCTGGATTGGGCATTGATCGTATGTCTTGGCACCTGTATTTTGTGCTGGTTGGGCGCAGTTGTGGGGCAGGGCAGTCTAATACATTAAATAGACCCTAGGATCAGCCACCCTTCTCTGCTCCCTCAAGTTCCTTCTCTCATCATTCAGATAAATGTCAAACGTTGACAATGTTGAGTTTCCAAGTTTATGGATTGCACTGCCTGGGTTGCTTGTGTGAATGACTGCCTTCTGGGTTAGGTGGGAGTTTTGCTTAGACCGCTCACATAGTTCCATCTGTATTTCTATCACATTAGAAAGGAAAAAAGAATGAGGCTTCAGTAAGACTTTTTAGCCTAATTTATAGAAGTGGATCACTTGTAGGACAACAACAAGCTCCTCTATGGTGGTGGACAGTTACCAAAGGGCCCTATGCAACTCCTGGGAAAGTGAGAACTCTTATTCATTATGTATCGAATACCAGTTTGATAGAAGTGAGTAGTGTCCAGGTCTGAGTGATTGGTAAATGGGGTGCCAGCACCCATCTGACCTGCATCAAGTATAAATGGGCCCCCGAGTCTCAAACCACTTGTGTAGACTGTGCCGCCGCACAAGGGCCCTCTGTCTTTTGATGCTCCTCGTAGTTGAGTCTGGCACCAGTCAAAGATCCTGCTTTTATTTTATCTTCCTAGTAGTTGCCCTCCCTGTTTCCATCCCATAGTAAAATGCCACTGGCGCCACATTCACATCTCAGCAGGCTTGGGCATTGCAATCAGGAGGACTATTCTGTGCAAAAAGTAGCTGTGATTTGCATAGTTGGGAGACTGTGGGTAGCAATTGGCTGTACTGATTCTGCAGCAAGTGATAGGTGACAGCACAAGACACTGGCACATATCTGTTTGTTGCTTTTACTTTTGATCTATCCACTGGTTCACGTTAAATGATGGTTCCTATTCATTGCTATACTTTGTTCTTCACCATTATTTCTTTGACAACTGGCCTATACTTTCATCATATCTTTCCTTTATGTGTCACCTAACCCTTCTTTTTTTTAATCCTTGGCTTGTTCATCTCTCTGATGCCGATTACAGCACAAATACTGAACCACTGGCCCCCTTCTTTCCTAAAAAGGATTGAGAGGCCGATGTTCCAGAAGAGCTGGATCTTGAACACTGATCTTGCTGATGGATTGACTTTGCTTAGTGAGATGTTGTAGACAATATTATGGTGAGGAGGGGTCATTCAAATTCACACTTTTTACATAATCCAAGAGTGTACATATCAGCACTGCAAAACTACATTATCATTTTGAGTAGAAAAGTATGTATTGCTGGGCTCCCTCAGGTGACCTACAGTCAAGTCAAGGCAAAGATCACATGGTCTCTGGCTACTACCAGAAGTGTTGTGGATGCTTCACGTTATTGGGGATTGCAGTAGGTCTATGATTTTCAATCAAGTAGACTTGGAGTGAACTAAGAGAATCGTCAGAATAATAATTGTGCAGAACTATTATGCAGATCGCAGAGTCTGCACATAAAATAAGCAAATATGGCGGTCTCAATTTATAATAACATTAACGCACCTTTAACAGTGTCATGGAGGATCAGGTTGCGGCATCTCTCGCCTTGTCCTGTGGATTCATCCACTGCCCCCTATGTCACCATTGAGCCCTGTAGTGATGCAGGGATCGCAGGATGGAACCATGGCGTATGTTGGGGGCAACAGGCATCTGACACTATAAACATTTTCAGCATTCAACACTTTCAGTAGAGGTTACAGAGCTGGAACAGAGGTGAGGTAGAAAACATGGGCTCACTGATGAGGTGAGTATAAGAGCTTTTCTACTGCAAGGCACCTTTTTCCTTTTTTACCCCAACAGGGTTGTTTGAAGTGACTACAGTTCCCCTTTCAAGGAAGCTTGTACTGAGAGATATACAAGGGGCTGCCATCAATAACAACCTCCTGAAAATACATTTTTCCCTGGCTAACTATGGCTATAATACTTTGAACCACTGAGCCAACAACTGTACAGATTAGAAAGAGGTGGAACTGCATACTTTTTCCAGAAAATATTGATGCCTTTGGATGAGCTTGATGGTCATTTTTAGAAGACCACAATGGCAGGCTACCTCTCCTTTGTGCTCACAAATGGAAAATTATTAAAGGTTAACTTTAATAATCACAGCATAATCCGGCACATGTACATCAGTAGGGTCTGCCCTGTGAATTATTGCTCTCGTTCTTTTTGCTTTTACATTATTATTTTTTTTTCTTTACTATTCTTTTCAAATGTATTTTTTTTTTTAAATGCTTCCCCTTTTTCCCCATTCTCTTATTGCTATCGCAGGAGCCTAACAAGCTCACTCTGTGATAGTTTTGGGCAGTGACAGGTACTTTTTTTTTTTTTTTTTTTTTTAAGCAGCTGGTCAAGTAAAGATCATGAAATGGGAGAGCCTGAGAAACACCATGGGCAATCCTCCGTACCAAAAAAGCGATTTGTAAAAGTGATATGGGCAGCTGTCCAGACAGCCAATTGCAGGTTGTGTATATACATACGGAGGTCGTCAAGTTGTTAAAGGATCTCTAAACTAAAAAACAAAAATGTAATATATTGCAGCGTACCAGTCTCTAGATATGGTGGCTACATTAGTTTTAATTTTTTCAGGCCAAGAATATTTCAGCAGGTACAGAACATACCTGTTGATCTTGCCAGAAATTCAGTGTCCTTGTCACTCTTCGAGCTGAACTGAAAGCACAAGCAACAGTATCTTCTATCTATAGACTGTTAATCCCCTTAACCGCCATGTAGTGGAGAGGAAGTTATAACTATGGCCCTCCTCCATGTAATAATGTAGTGAGCCTTAGGACAGTAAGTGTGGTGTTCTCAGGATCACCAGGTCAAAACAAAGGGGGAAAAAAGCCTGAAAACTAATGTTTTCAGTTTTAGATACATAGCACGGGCCTACTAAAGTGTATGTAGGGGCACCAGAAAAATGCACCAGTGTGCCGAGCACAGTGTGAATGGGTCTTAACAAAGCTCATTGGTGGAACCAACCCTATATCAAATATGTTTTTTATGTCTTTTTTATATAGACTGGTTTAGAGAAGGTAACAAAATGCACGATCTTTTCAGGTGACGATGAGGCCTAGCTCTCGTAATTTGCTGCAGCATCACTTGAAGTATATTTATTTAAGTGCAATCATCCATAAATTCACCTGTCTCTTTCAAAGCTGCTGTTGTGCCATTGATGTTCTTCGTGTTTGCCAAGTTTAATAAAGACAAATGATTGTTTAAAGATGCTCAGGACCCCTTTTTTTTTTTTTTTCTCCCCCTCCTTCTCATGTGATAGAATGTCAACTTATGAAGACAGAACGACCAAAACCAAACACATTCATCATCCGATGTCTCCAGTGGACCACAGTTATAGAAAGAACGTTTCACGTCGATTCTCCTGAGGAGAGGTAACACTTTCTTTCATATTTAAAGAATTCAGTTTGTAATTAAAAAGCAAGGAGTTGTTTCGAAGCCATGAGCTGTTGAAGTAGCTAAATACAACCAATTTTTAATGACTTTGTTTGCTGTAGAAGAGCAACTAGTATGTAAATTATCTCTTCTGTACCTTATGCCCTCAGACACTTTTTGACTGTGCCCTCTCCTCCATTAAGTTATGGTGGATGGTAAACCTCATTCAGAGCAGGCAAAGTCCAGTTCCATCATGGGAGAAGATCTTGTATAGAGTTGAGATTTGCATACTGATTGCTCAAAGTTTTAGGGCCATCCGTGTGCCAGTCATTTGCTTTTGTCACAGAGATTCACATTCTGTTTTGGTGCCATTATACTAAGAACGTAGAAAGCATATAGTTGATTTATATAGTGTTAAAGCAGAACTAAAGTTCCCAATTTAAACTTTTCCCATATGGAAGCTCACCTTAAAACTAGTTTTTCCATTGTAGTCAGATCCACCAAAAAAAATTGCATAGAGGATTTCTTTCCAAATTAATTTTGCAGTACATTTAAAAGTCTGTACAATGGTATCGGCATCCTTCATTGCCATAATCCGCTTTATTTTTTAAATCTGTTTTTGTTGGTTTTTGATTTTTGGAAAAGTTGACACTCCAAGTGAGCAAACCCATGCAGAGAAGATCACTTGTGAGTAGAACACATACCCTTATAACTAACAACATGCTGTGCCCTACATGGTGGCTCATGTACCAGTACATAAGCTCACAACATGCATAGCAAGGCATCTTCTTATATCGGGGTCAAAGCAACTGAACTAGGGAAGTTCATAAAATGCATAAACAAACATCATGTCAGGGCAGGAGCTGGGGAACAACCAGGCAGGCCTAATAACAAAGTAACTCACTGACTGATGACAACCACCACCCACAGACCGAATTCCTTCAGGGCGTGGAGTCTAAGTCCCAGGCTGCCCTTCACCAGGGCCCCTGATGGTGGGGATGGACTTGACGCAGCCAGGAACCAGGCTGCGGCCCCCGAGACACCTCAGTTGTGGTAATGGCCGCCGCCAATGGCGTGTAGCTGGTGGAAAAGACAATAGAGTAGTCAGGCAGGCCGGGTCGACAACAACGGGACAAAACGGTACAGCAGACGAGAATCACAGGTCACGAGCCGGGTTCAGCAACGGAGAGTCAGATCAAAGGAGAACACAAAGAATAGTCGTCACAAGCCGAATCAGATTGCAGGAGAGTCACGAGAGTCAGAACAGAGTAATAGCAACACAAAGACACAAGTGCAAAGGGCATGTGCGGACCACAGGCTTATATGTAATCAGCCACACCCCTCTGGGGGATGGACCTCAGAGACCTGAAGGCATAAAAGATTCCGACCATGCTCAGCAGAAATCCAAGATGGATGCCAGCACATGGAGTAACATAGCCTCTGGGAAAAGATAGGATCTTGGCACATCAGGGGGCCAAATCCATAGCGGTGGATGGGTCCTCTAGCCAACTTGACTAGACCTTGTTGAATTTTTTTCATACTCCCCCCCCCCCCCCCCCCCCCTTTTTTCATAAGTATCACAGTATAGAGGAATTTTTGAGTTAACCAAATGTTTCAAGAAGATCGGTGCAGGAGGAAAGGTCTTCTTCCAATGCATGGTGATTGACTTTCTAGCGTAAAAGAGTAACAGAGCCAGAAGCATCTGCTTGCCACAGTGATGGGCCAATTCCACCAGGCCCAATATACATATTTTTGGTGTTGGAGTAAGCTGGGCTTGGCTGATCATATTTATTTTATCAAAAATTTCCAACCAGAACTGGGAGATAGACATGTCCAAAAGATGTGGAAAAAGTCCCCATCCAGGTGCATTATCCACTTTTTACTGTGCTGGGGTGGCATTCTGTCCTCTTGCAGGCTGTACCATAGCAAAAACTGACTCTGAAGGGAGGCTTGGGTTTCTTCAGTCGGTATGCATGGGATTTCTCTGCAACATCAGTGGTGGGTGGCTCCATTTAAACAAAGTCAAACGGCATAGGTTTCTAAGATGGTCCTGGCTTCAGAGTGCTGGGAGCTTCAGGGCCTGCAGTGTTTGTTGTGTTAAAGTTGTATTTTGTGATTTTGTATTATTTTTAGATTTAAATGCTGACTTTACTAATGCTTAAAGCAGGCCTTGAAATTTCCACTCGCCTGCTCTCCAATGGCGAGTGGAAATTATGGTGGGGACGAGTGTGTCCCCCGGGGCCGTCTTGCTGAGCAGGCACGGAGCTCTGGCCGGATCTGTCATTGACACTGGGAGCCGTCAGACTGCACAATAGCTGAGCGCAGTGAAAGCAAAG
Organism: Staurois parvus; assembly: GCF_062004578.1. Classification (NCBI taxonomy): domain Eukaryota; kingdom Metazoa; phylum Chordata; class Amphibia; order Anura; family Ranidae; genus Staurois; species Staurois parvus. The sequence goes on along the minus strand of NW_028318035.1, from coordinate 2,175,059 downwards.
GAAGGAGTGTGTGCTGTGCTCTCTGCCTCCCCTAGCGTGCTGTACCTGGCTCTGGAGTGAACAACAAAGTACTGCAACTTTTTATAGGGGGGTGTGTATGTACCTAATTTCAGCTCACTCTGGTCACATGATCATCTATGTCAGCCAGTGGTGGCTTCAGGGGAGAGGAGAGAGTACTTAACAGCGTGCGTGCGTGTATGTGTGTGTGTCTGTGTATCCATGTACATGTGTCTGTGTGTATGTACATGTGTGTATCTGTATATGTGTCTGCGTGTGTGTGTGTACATGTGTGTTTGTGTATGTACGTACATGTGTCTGTGTGTATATGTGTCCGTGTGTATGTACATGTGTGCATCTGTACATGTTTTTGCATGTAGGTACGTGTGTGTGCATGTACATGTGTGTGTATGCACATACATGTGTCTGTGCGTGTGTATTTCTGTGTATGTACATGTATCTTTGTGTATGCATGTCTGTACGTGCCTGTGTGTACATTGTGTCTCTGTGCGTGTGTGTACATGTTTCTGTGTGTGCGTGTATGTACATGTCTGTGCGTGTGTGTACATGTTTGTGTGTGTGCGTGTGTGTACATGTTTGTGTGCGTACAGGTGTCTCTGTTTGTGTGTGTTTGTAGGTGGCCAGTAACTCTTAAGGCCTGGCTAGTAGCTCAGGACTTGAAATTTTAAGCCCTGCTTAAAGGTTTGGGTTTGAATACTCATTTACTACATGCTTGTTCCAGGACTATTACCGGTTTCTGATATGTTCTTGCTTTTGACTTTGCATGACTTCCGGGTCCACTTCCTTTTCAGTCTTTTTCCGATAGTGGGTGGCCTCAGATGACAGAGAGCAGCACTTGGGTGTTGGCATCCAAGCACTACTCTGCATAAGTACACGAGTACAAGTCATTATGCTCAGGGGTAAGGGTACCCTGCATTAAAATTTTCCTCCGTCATCCAGGTTGAGGTTGGACTTCACTCAACCCAGTAGACCTATGGTGATGGTGTACTGGGGGGACTACTCCAGACTAAAGATGCTTAATGCAGCCATAGCTGTTTTTGTTTTGTGTTTTTTAAGTCCAGGGGGAGAATTTGGCCAAAAATATAGCCCCACATGGGGCTTTAAATCAGTATTTAAAGTGTTACAAAACAGATGCATTCACTATATCTGGTCTCCCACAGCACACAGAATATGGAAATGCAATTATTTTAGTAAACAAACTGATAAATACTTTTTCTCATCAGCAATCTTGTGACTTATATCAGTGTCTAGCAGAGCACTGGTTAAAGCTTGCAGGAGGAGTTTTCATTCTCCTCTCACTGCCCAGTGAGATTGCATAACACCTGTCCCCCTGTCTGGACAGTGCTGATTGGCCCTGTGCTGATCACATGCACCCTTCCAAGAAAAAGAAAAAAAAACTCCTAACAATACACACCAAACTGAGCATGTGCAGCTTGTCCCCAATGCTCTGTTCTATCAGCAGATGGATTGGAGGACATTAAAAGATGGGGAGGATCAGAGAAGACAGGATCCAACATACTTTTTACACAGTGTGGAGTATTAACCCCTTAGGTTTCACAGTGAGTATAACAAACATGCTTTGCTGCATACACAGACTGATTTTACTGTTGTGGGTTTAGTAACACTTTTAATACCTTTCACCTTTCTCAACCTTTTCAACCCAAAGGAACCCTTTAAATAATATTCCGATCTCAGGGAACCCTTGCTAAAAATGATTATATCTACAACTCATGATACATTAGTGTGATGGTCAGTGGGAAGAATGCTCCTTACACTTGTGGTCATTGGGAAGAGTTATCCCCTTACAGATAGTTAAAAAGATCAATGGTGTCAGTGGGAACTTATCTGAGAGGCAGAAATTGCTCATTGGTCTAGGAACCCCTAGCAACCTCTGAAGGAACCATAGGGTTCAATGGAATCCTGGTTGAGAAACCCTCTTTTAATATGTGGTGCCAAAACTAGCCAGGTTAGTGTGCACAGGGAGATATTGTAGGTAAAGATATGGACACTGGTTGGTTCCCGCGTTTCACTTTTCCTGCCAGTTTAGGAACTTCCATACTGATTCTGTTTCAAGTTTTATGGATTTCCATTGTTCAGTACTGGCTTGTCTATTTTTTGCTGATATCACAGTCTTCTGTGTCTTTCATGAACATGCCTATAAGCTCTGAACTCAGATATTTGTAGTTACAGGACATAGACTTGGCTCCTTCCTGTGCTAGTGGGCAGTTAAGCCATACAGGTCAACATTATATATTATTAGAGAAACTGGGGGTACCTGGTAGAAACGCGCACAAATACAGGGGCAACACACAGACGCCATGCTGATAACATCCTAGATACTTGGGTTACAAAAAATGCCATAGATCATAAGCTTTTCTGCTTCCAGAAATAAAATGACTACACAAGGAAGCAGCTAGTCTTGTTTGTCCTGTACTTCTTTATGAAACCGTTTCCTTCAAACCACAAGGCTGGGCCCGCCTAGGCATATTGATGTCCCTCTGTCCAGCTGTTCTGATGTAGAATGCTGGTGTAATCTCAGAAGACCAGACGAGATCTGAGCCCGGCATGGTTCTCCAACAAGGACAATTGGGAGGAGGTGGCAGAGGGATGCCGGGAGGCAGACAGACAAAACCATGATCTCATACTGGTCCTTTTTGAAGACCTGTTTGGTGGCGTGTTTGCTGCAGCTCTGAAGTTTCGCTGGCTGTGTAAATTAGGCAGAATAATGCCAGCTAATCACGAAGCACTGGTTACAAATGAATGGCCGGAGTAAGGCAGAGACCTTGTGCTTCCTGATTGCTGTTGTGTCTAGACAAGCAGAGAGGAGGCTGAACAAGATTTACTAGATCAGGTGGCATGTTTGAAGATTTTACAGTGTGGCTTATAAAAGGTAAAGAAAATGGTTAGACAATTTTATTTGATTAAAGGTTAAACAGTGGTTCTGTCATTGCACCGCATTATGGGAACAGACGTAAAGGTAATCCTGAGCACAGATTTCCCTTTAAATAGGCAACCATTGCCTGCCTCTGTTTCTGAAAATACCAGTTACCACATGCCATGTGATTTTGTTGCTTTCTTTTTATGTACTTGGAACAAATATTCAGATTAAGTTTTTTTCTTACTTCACTGGCTGCATACTTGTTCTAGGTTAGTGACTCAGAGCATTGAAGCTGCCAGAAAATTGGCATTTGCAAAATATGTTTGAAAATGACAACCTCCCTCTTTTCTTAGTGCAGGTTTCTTTCAATATATCAAGTGCCCAGATACTGGGAGGGTTGGCGTTTAAGTGACCAATGCCTTTGTCCATGAAGAGCAAAGGGAAAGGGTCACTTAAGTCCCCTTTCCCCTGCAATACAATGCTCTCCTCTTTTTGCTTCTCCTCTACTCCGCTGGGAGTAAAGTGAATCCTGTGGCATTTCTGGATATGAGTGAACACATGACTTGTCCCCATTATCCCATGTGAAAGCACTAGGTGACTTGTGATTGGCTTAGTTCTATCACATGGGGCTGGGGAAGGAGTCATCCATAGCTCTGTGCAAGCTCTGGCAAGTCAGGTTGGAGCTTATTCAGGGCTTTTTTTTCCAGACATGGTGGTGGAGTTAAGCAGTGCAGGAATGAGGGGGGTGTACTGCTAGGGAGAGGTATTTAAAGAGGAATTAAACTCTGCTATAGTTTTGAAATCATGAGCACCCAAGTGCTCGTGTGAGTGCTCATGTGAGTGCCCAAGTGAGTATGGACCACATATTAGCACATTATGGCAAACTACCTGTCAAATGATGCCCTCTAGCAATGCGCTGTTAATGCTTCCACTAGTCAGAGGCACCTCTTCTCCTCCCCGTCTTCCTTCTGGGTTTACTCTGGCCGCTTCAGTCACATCCTCACAGCCCAGAGCAGTGTTGTAAGTGGTGAGCTACGCTTGTGTGGCTCAGTGTATATTACCACTGACAAGGAGGGTTTGACAGAGAGACCAGTAATCGTAAAAACCTGACTTATCAGCATTTGTTAAATTTTGAGTTTAATTTCACTTTAAGTGACCTTTTAATTTGCCTTGCATGGGTTAGTATGTGTCCTAATATTGGAAACTGCAGCCTGGCCAAGCATATGAAGATTTATCTACAAGACCTATACCCAACAATTGCCCTTTTGTCACTCCCCCTTCCTTTCACACAATACTTATTTTGAAAATACCTTTTTCATGCCCAGATGCCCTGAATAAAAAAACAGAAAAAGTCAGCACAATGGACATAACTTACAGTCAGTAACATGTGTCCCTTGTGCTGATGCCTCTTCTTTTAGTTGAAATCCTCCTCTGTCCATGCCCCATCACTCCCACTTCCACAATCTTCTGGTGCAGTTGGGGTTAGTAGAGCTAAGGGGGTCATCAAGAGAGCATGATTATGCTCACCCTCTCCTTCCAGCTGCTCCAGTTGTAGAAGCCGTACTACAGATTTTATGAATCAAACTGAATCTATGAATGGAGGATGGGTGGATGATTGAAAAGACCACCCCCTCCATTCTTAGATCATGTTTCATAGAAGCAGTAGTACAGCTTTTATGAATGGAGCAGATGGGTGGAAAGGACGAGCATATGAAAGCCTGTAGCCCCTTTGTTGTATAAACCCCAATTGCATCAGAAGACTATGGAGGTAGGGAGATTTCAACTAAAAGAAGCATCAACACAAGGGACACATCCTACTGTTTTACGTTATGACTGATTTTTCTGTTTATTTTGGCTGCACTTAAGCTTTAAAGAGAAACTTCACGCCCTTGCCACATTTTTTTTTTTTTTTATTAGCCCCCTCTTAACCTGGTATTCAGCATTGTCCTTGATGCACATACTCACCTGCCAAGCAGATCCAATATTGTCCTGCTGTGTTATGCTGAGCAGGTGTCACAGCCTGGGTCATCCGGCTGTTTCTTGGTACTTCACCACCATCGTGAGCCTGGCTGCCTCTTCTGGGTTCAAGGAGTCTGCCCATGATGATTTGCTCCAGCTCGGCCCACCGTATGCCCCACTGTCCCTACTCCTGCAGTCTCCTAGGATATTTGATGTTGATATCCCAGGTGGTCATGGGAGCAAGAACACGTCAATTCTTGCTTAGGCAAGAATGGCAGGAGACAGGCCAGCAAAAAATAGAGTGAGCAGTACAGGGACCTTAAATCACTTTTGTGAGTAAAGGTCCACTTAAACTGTAAATGGTTTGATCCAACTGACTGTGCTATTCATGAGGACTTGTAAATAATGGAATTTAATAGACAAAAATAACGGATCTTATGTTGGGTAAACCGCTTTCATGAACTTTGCTCTTTATTAAATAAACCAGTGCCTTTGTACATTCCATGACTCAAGTATACTGTAATAAAATGTAATTATTATTGACAGCTAATCATGTCCATAAGTACATTTGTAGGCGAGCATCCTAAGATACTTGCATGTTATGCTGAGAAGGGAGATGTTAATACAGATGGAATCTACACTGGTGCACCAGATTTGAATCTGTCATTATGAATTAAACTTGTCTGATTTTCCCGTTCATCACTTGTAAGCTGTTTGTCCCAGAAATGTCTGAGTTTGTAGCGTTTGACTCCTGTCCCTCTTCTTCATTTGCATAAAAAGCCGGTGGCATTAAGTATGACAAAACTAAGCTGTCATTTTCATGGTATAAAAACATAACGTACCTTGTAACTTACATTATATTACACATTCTTACCCCAGTTTAATAGAGCCTAGTCAGAAACTGGTTTAGATAGCACTTAGAAAAAAGGACATTGTTGTATCTCCTTGGCCATTATAGATAGGACTTGGTAAAAAGGACATTGCTGTATCTTCTTGGCCCTTATATTCAAACTACAGTCCAGTGAAATACACTTTACATACAGTATGGTGACTGGTTTTGACCGCCCCCCCCCCCCCCCAATGACGTTGTTGAAGCCAAATCTGCAATAGGTAGAAGTTCATACCATTCTGGTAACGTGATATGCAATGGAAGCTCTGAGATGCAAATCTTCCTTCACCCACCCCTAGTAATGGGTTGGGATAAGGTTTAGGTTTGCAGTTACAGTGGGTTCAAGGTTAATCCTGAAGATTCCATATGTGTGGTCCTAGAAAATTTATGTGCATGAGATATATATATTTTTTTTTAAAACACTGCATAGCCCAGAACTCGGACCAGCAGGCTTAAAAGGGGTCCACTCATGAGGCTTTGGGTTAAGCCAGCCCCTCTCTAGAAAAGTGGGGTACAGAGCAGCCATAGTGTTGGTGAATTGGAAGCTGTTTTCAGGAAAGCTTGGGTTTTTTTTTTTTTCTTTTAGGGCCTCTGCCTTTTTATTTTGTAGGTTTTTTTTTTTTTTCTTCTGCTCAAAGTAGAGCATTCCATATTAAACATTTGTTGCGCCGCGACTCCCGGTTACTGCGCCTGCCATCCTCGCCTCCTCCTGTGGGACCCGCCTACAGCGCCAGCCGTGCAACACCTTGGCATTGCAGCCATCCACTTGTGAGGTGCAGCACAGATGACATCCTCCTCCTTATATATTGATGCCTGATATCTACCCACGTCTTGTGAGTTTTTACAATCTTGTGTGCAATAAACTTTTATATTCATACTGCACTTAGTCTGGCGCACTTCTCTTTCTTCAACATTTGTTCTTGCAGCTGCTTTTTATTTGTGGCATGCCACTACATCGTTTTTAAGAAAAAAACAAGTGTAAGAATAGCATGCACCTAAACAAACTCACATTTTATTACTCGTTGTCCCCTTAGATAAATTATAAGTTGGCCATACACCAGTTAGGTCTATTATCCCTGATTAAAACGGTGATGCTGCTGGACAGTTTTACATTGCTATTTCCCCTACAGCATTTAAATTTTTGTACTATATCCCTGGCCTGTGTTCTGTGTCGTAATCTTAATTCTTACTGAAAGCTTAATAGTAAATAGGACAGTTTTGCATCAGCACTCGGAGACGGCCTCAGTGAACTACTGGACAGTTTCTACCAGCTAAAGTGGGACCATGTCCTTTTTGATAAGACATTTGTTGCATCAAAAACACTGAAAAAAGCCTTTTTGCAAACTAAAGAATTTCAGTTAGAGGTATTGCTGCTGTATATAAGAGTCTTAATTAAAAAAAAGAAAAAAACATCAATTATCTACAAACATCGACTGCCAGTGTACTCTGAGGCTGTCTGTGAAATTCATACTGTTCCATAACACCACATACAGTTTTAGAGCTTCCCTAAGCATATTATTTGAAGGATGTGTATGTTAAACGTCTCTCTTAAAGCTATATGAAAAGACCCTCTTCTCCTATGGTCTTTTTTTTTTTTTTTTTAGTTTGTTTTTTTTTAGATTCCCATGGCTTTTTTGACAGTAGTTTGTGTATTAACATTTTCCAAACCCTTGGTAAATGAAACTTGGGCCACCAGTGGTCTTTACAAAACAAGGTAAGGGTCTGTGTCAATGGGCTTTTGTTCCCATACAATGAGTTCTGAATGATCTCAGAAGTCTGTGACTGATACCATTGACACAAACCCAAAGCCGGTGACACAGGACCTTGGTATAATTGGCAGGGAGAGGAAGTGAGGGAAGTTCTTCGGAATGTGGACACGGCAAGAAAAAAAAAACACAACCGAGGTTCTGACCCTTCCTTGTTCTTTATCAATAGATTAAAACATAACTAAAGCCATCAAATTAATTCTCTTCAAGAAAGCTTAAAGTGGTTGTAAACCCTCACATATACCCAGTAAAGTGACTGGTCTCAGTTGATACACATAGATGAAATAGACCCTTCTACATAAGTTGTACCTGTTTATCATTTGTATTCTCTACATCTGTTCAAAGTTCAGAATTTATAAAGCTTGTCTGAGGGCAGCAAAGAGCTGAAATTACATTCTGCAGATCTCAATGAGGAGAGCTTTGAGACCTACTATAGAGGAATATGCTTTGTTCATATTTCCTGTCTGAGGTTTATAACCACTTTCTTCATTTCATTAAATGCTACATTCAAGGCATGTCTCTGGTGATGACTGTCCCAGTTGGCGATGTGCTAATGCCAGATCTCAAATGACTGGTGTCAGCTGATCAGATATATAGCATCATGGCAACTTCAGATCTAAATAGAGGCTAAAGTTGACCATACACATCTGGATTTTAATCAATTCCTGCTGAATTTACCAAAATTCAAGCTGTAGATGTCCTTGTCGGCATCCCTAAGCCTGACAAACTTTGGCAGGAAAAAAAAATTAAAGGAGCCCGGTGGAAAACTGTGGGCCGAACAGTGATTACATCCTATGTAATGCTGTCATTGTTTATGTAGTCAGGCAGCCATGGGGGCTGGCTGCCCAAAGCCCACAGCCAGGCAGGTGACACTAGTGGTGTACCTAGCCTACTTCACACCTGCCCCCACATATATTCATTCTCTCTTCCAACATATCAATCTTGCTTTAAGTAATAATAATTAAATTAGACAAACATTAATCATAGGCAGAAAAAATAGCAGGCACCAGTGGCATAGCTATCAGAAAAAATAGCAAACTTGGCGTACTGCAGCAAAATATGCAGATTGTGGCTCCAAGTACTCTGGTTCTTGACAGAAAAAAAGGTAATTTTGAGCGGTTTTCGTAGTAGCATTTAGGAGCGCTTCACAGTGTTTAAGAGCATTTAGCATTTTTTTTCTGCCAGAAAAATGCTCGGAAAACAAGATTTGTTTTTTTAATTTTTTTCTGGTTATAAATGCTGAGCTTAAAAACACATTTAGACTACCTAATGTGCTTTGACACATAAAATCAGTTGTTTTTACAGGCAAAATGCTAAACTCCTGTAAGAGCAGCCTTTTTTTAAGCCAGTGTGCATGGAGCCCTTTAATTTCATTCACACACTAGCACATTATAAAAAGGAGAGAAGCAGTGTCATCTAAGTGCAGCAATATAAGCAAATGATTTATTTCCACATAATTGTCAACTCACAATCCCGATGCAGGTAGGTATCGGGACCAGCCAGGAGTTGCACAGCAGTTGACACCAGTTCGACAAGCGCTCATTTCACTACTACTATTGTGAGTTGCCAATTTTGTGGAAATAATTTACTTATATTGCTGCACTTAGATTGGCGCTGCTTCTCTCCTTTTTATGGTTCACACAGTTTCTTCTAGCTCTTTTTGAATCGGCTACCACTGAGTCAAGCACTGTTATCCCTTAACCACCTTAGGACTTTAAGGACTTTGCTGGTGTGGTTAATCTACTAGCCATCACATTATTCATCTGGTGTTTTTCTTCTTAGTGCGCCATATATTTATCTTGTTCTAGCACATTATAAAAGACTTACCTTGACAGAGCGGCGCTCTGTCACAACTGACAGGGCTTCCATCTTCACCTGGTCTTCCTTCTGGGTTTGCGGGCTCCAGCCATATGAATGGCTGAACTGCAATTACATCACTCCCGCACATGTACACGGGAGCCACAATTGTGCCATAGCACTCTCAAAAGACGGCATACTCAGTATGCGTTCCATTAAGAATGCAGTGCGCATGCCCCGGTGACGTCTTCGGCTGAAAAAAGGAGTGAAAATCTCCTAAACATGTACAGATATTCCTTGTACATAAAAGGAAAGCTTATAATACAGCTTACCTGTAGGTACAAGGCACCAAGCAGGGTTTACTACCGCTTTATTAGTGAGCACCTTGTTGGGGATGATAGTGGTGTGGTTTGATAGAGAGACCCATAGAGGTCTAAATTCTAGTAATATACAATGCCACAGTCTCAGGACTTTGTAGCATATGGAGCTCTGGACTCAGTGTGCCCCCTTGTATACAATAGTCAGTGTATCCCCTTCACTGCAGACTGAGTGTTCCTGCTATATGGTGTTTAGGATTCCTCATTTGTGGTGGTCCTTTATGGTGGTTAGTGTGTGCCATTTTTAGTGTGTCCCTTTTTATTTTGGTGTCTGCCCCCTTTTATATTGGTTAATGTGTGCCCCATATTATAAGGCAACAGGGATTATTGCTCCCCCTTTCTTTGGTGGTCAGTTGAAGCAAAGTGTATACATGTACATACAAAGGAGTCAATACTAATTGCCCATGGGTCTTTTTTGTAGGACATGAAACACAAAAATGTAAAATATAAAAATCTTCAACTTTATTAGAACATATAAAAGTAAAATGAATTAAAAAAGAAATGCACCAGGCAGTTTTTTTTTTTTATTTTATTTATTTTTTGCAATTTTCCACACTTCAATACATAGCTGGAAAGATTTTTCATAAAGAAATCTATGAATAATTGTGCCAATCAGGAAAGAGATTGAATCCATCATGGAACTCAAAGCATGAAACGTGGTTTGCTTCATCAGGAGTTTGAATGTGAATCATTCATTTAGATTGAAGTATAGAAAATTGTATAAAAGTCTCTCTGGTGCATTTCTCTGTTTTCAACACTTTTTTTTTTTTTTACTTTTATATGTTCTAATAAAGTTGATTTTATACATTTTACATTTTTGTGTTTCATGACCTTCCAAAAAGTCCCATGGGCAGTTCATTTTGACTTTTGTAAGTATTTGGGATGGAGGAATATATGTACTAGACCCAGCGACTCTGAATATCTATACATGTACATACACCCGAGTAGCACTGCACGGATCCCACACTGCAGAATGGTGTTTTTTGCTGGAACTTTAGAGACTATGTTAGACTGAATACAATTTATGTTCAATAGGGGAAGTCACTGACAGTGACTTGCTCTGTGTATCAATCCACCCGACAAGCAACCTGCAGTCAACCCAATCAGGCCCAGCAGTGTGTATTAGAAGCCATGGCCACAGCAGCATCCCTAAGTGGCGCTTACCTATTCCAGACTGCACCTCCTTGGATATGCCATTGGGTGCTGGACTTAATTCCTGATTCAGCAATGCAGCTACCTGTGTAGCCTTCAGCATGTTTGTTGAATCATGAATCATAATTCAGCATTATTACCTCTATCCAATGAGCATGCAGCATACATAGTTGAGTGATCATCGAAAATGGCAGAAGTGTGTATTTAGGAATGGCAGGCCAACATTACAAATCCTTTGACCGGATGCCTTGAGTTTCACTTTAAGCACATAAAAACCTATCCCATTTTTTCGGTTTGCAAGTTTCAAAGCAGAGGCTTCACACAGGCAATAGCGATCCAATGTAAGTTAATGAGCTGACAGGTGAAAATCAATGAGCTGCCCTGTGTGAGTAAGTGAAAGGTCTTTTAATTCGGAATCTATTCTTCACCTAACACTGTGTAATGGATGCTTCACCTCTTCTGATCCCCGCTTTCTCATCTTCCTCCAGAGAAGAATGGATAAAAGCCATCCAGGCAGTAGCCGACAGCCTTAAGAAACAAGAAGAAGAAATGATGGATTTTAGGTCTGGCTCTCCGAGCGATAACTCCGGGGCAGAAGAAATGGAAGTTTCTCTATCAAAACCAAAACACAAAGTAGTAAGTTGGGTTGAATGAGCTTCATTTGATGTTACTAAGCCTTTTTAACTCCTGTTCTTGGTGTTTATGGTTTAAATGTTGGTAGGTATACCTGTAATAACTGGTGTGGTTATGTTTAAATTGCCATGAGGGAAAGATATGGGCTGCCATTGCTGGCCTCCTGCAAATGTATAATTGCTAGCTGTTTGTTTTCAGTACAGAGTCAGACTCAGAACAAGCAAACGATGACTCCTCCATCTACGCTATACAGAGCGGATGGCCAAATCTGGCTACTGGTGCACTGGTGGCTGTCAAAATACAGTAGGTGCTGCCAGGCCATCCAGTAATTGTTTGTTTGACCAAGATTTATCTACTCCGATCCTTCGTTTTTTTGAATATCAGGCAGTAGGGTGCCAAGAGTGCTGCCCACTGCTTGCAATTTATCCGCTTCTTCAGAAACCTGACAACAAAAGTTGATCTGTGTGGCCAGCTTTATACTTGTTTCAGGTTAGTGACTCAGGAAACATTGAAGCCAATCAGCATAATAGCCAGGGAACTAGTATCTTAAGAAGGAGTTTGGGAGTGGCAGGCTACATGCTTCTCTGATGATGGATGTACTTACATTTAGGTATATCTATACTCCAGTTGTATTCAAAATTTTTATTAAAAGCCTTGTTTGGATTGAGAGAGTACTGCTACTGTTTCTCTTCATTGCTGCCCTTATAACCAAGAGCTTGCATTGATTTTCGTGCAATTAATGCTATCCACAGTTATAATTACTATCGGATCGTATGGTATTTTGATCTAGGTAATTAGTCTGACCAATTGATTTATTTTCCTTGAGAGTCAAAATTGGACACTTTTTTTTTTTTTTTTTTTCCATTTGTTTTTTCATTTTTTTTTTTCTTATCTGTCACCTGAAGCTGCTAAGTGTTTGAACCTGATGGACCAGTGTCATATTCATCCTAAATGCAATAAACTTTTATAGCATTCATGACAAGTAGTCTGTAAAAGAGACTTAAACCAAAGCACCAATAGGCTTTAATATATTTTGTTTTTTTACTTGCTCCTTTTAATAATTGTAAATATGCATCCCTATTAAAAGAATACTGGTATAAACCTCCTGCACTCCTAACTAAAACAATAAACAGGCTAGCACCCCCTCAGTCTATTATGAATGCTGCTGCTAGACTCATACACCTTATTAACTGATCAGGGACTGCTGCCCCTCTCTGCCAATCCCTCCACTGTCTTCCACTAACCCAACGTATAAAATTCAAAATACTAACCACAGCTTACAAAGCCATCCACAACACTGCCCCTAGCTACATCACCAACCTCATCCACAGATATCGCCCACTCCGCTCCTCCCATGATATCCTCCTCTCTAGCTCCCTCATCACCACTTTCCACACTCCTCCAGGACTACTCCAGAGCCTCTCCCATTCTCTGAAACTCCCTTCCACAGCATGTCCGGTCAGCCCCCACCCTGTCTGCCTTTAGGCGATCTTTGAAAACTCACTTCTTCAGGGAAGCCTACCCCACCTCCACCTAAGAACTGTACTTGAATCGCCTCCGCCAGATCATCCCCCGCAGCTATCACCTTTTGTATCACCTCCCCCTTCCTTTAGATTGTAAGCTCCTCGAGCCGGGCCCTCCTATTCCCACTGTACTGAAATGTATTGTAATTGTACTGTCTCCCTTTATATTGTAAATCGCTGCGCAAACTGTTGGCGCTATATAAATCCTGTATAATAATAATAATAATAATAATAAATACAGATATAAAAAGAAAAAAGAAGCTGCTAACATCTAATCATATACCTAATAATCTATGGACAAAAAAAATGAAATAATTGATGTAGCGCTACCTAAAATATATAATATATATTAACATGCATAAGTGAATACCAAGACCTAAACACACAAACATACATGTGATAAATTCTAAAATAAATATACGAAAAAAATTATAAGTGACTTGATCCTCATAAGATCAAAAGTGAATACGAATAGTGTCTGAAAGTGACCTGATTCTCTGGGGATCCTCTTGTGAAGAAAGTGAATAACAATCCACTGCGGGATTCAAAGTGATACCAATAACTAAGTGTGTCTATACCAATGATCTCGCAAAGTGGGTGTATATATGAATTGATCTTAAATAGGATCTAAGTCGATGGTGAACACTCAAACAATAAGAGAGAATAGTCCAACTGGGACTGATACATCTGTCCAAAATTAGGACTGAAGGCGAAAGAAAAACGCACATAAATCCAGGAAAAACTCCTTATTACAATACTAACCAAAGAATACCCCCCAAAACAAATGTCTAACCAAACATAAAAAATTGGAGCAAAATAAATTGCACGTGACAACACTGAAGTGAAATAACTGTGTCACACTACGTGTGACAAACATGCATAAAAAATAAACGCATGACACTTATAAGAAATATATAAAAGTGAACAAAACGTCCAAATTGGTATTTAAACACCATGTAGTCCAATATATAAAGCACACTTGCAAGTGGATAGTGGATGTTCATGAGCACAGAAGGATATCCACAGATAGCGGAATAACCCGCTCACCTCCTTGCTTCGACCCGCAAGGGCCAAAACACCTGTAGGATCACCAAACTGGATCCTCCATGTACAAGACTCCTCTGTCGCTGCGCATCTCTCCCTGCAGCGATCTCCCCCTCAGGAATAAACGTAATCGTGGCGAACTCCTCTCCAAGTATATAGGTGTGGTATAGCCAGTTTCTCTGGTGGCCCCAATCTCCTCTGAGCAGTACAGACAACCCTGGGACATGCCTGTCCCATCTTCTGCTCACTGTGAACGCTCCGCAGCCAATCACCTTCCAGACAAAGCTCCTCTCCAATCACCAACCACATCGCAGGCAGTCCTCTCCTTTCTCACTTTTATATTTATAAGTGTCATGCGTAATTTTTTATGCATGTTTGTCGCACATTATTTCACTTCAGTGTTTATTGTCACGTGTGATTTATTTTGTTTCACACCATTTTTTATGTTTTGTTAGACATTTTGTTTTTGGGGGTATTAAAATAATACCTGGTGATCCTGTCCTGAAGGTCCTTGTTAAGGGACATCCTGTTATGAGGGGACACCTGACTCCCAGTTGTGCTTCAGCGGAGACTACAAGTGTCTCTACACCACACCTGCATTCAATGTGTGTTGGAATTGTTGTCAAAATCAGGAAGCGGGTCCTGAGCAATGATGTACAGCAGGGGCTTACCTACTGGGTCACAATTGCGACCCGCCCCCTTGCTGCGGGGAGCCCATGTGGCCCCCTGTATGCCTGGATAGGAGAAGTGGCGGGGGCAGCTGCATATATGCTCACTTCTCTTCCTGACCCTCCCCCAGGCATTCAGTGGCTGCAGGACGGAAATGGAGAGATTGATTATTGATTCCTCTATATGTAGCTGCCCTGCTTCTCCTCTTACGCAGATTCTTTCTGCTGCAAACAGCCCCCGCCCCCCGTGCTCTTTCCCGACCCCTCCCCCACAGCTCTGCTGTGTTTCCCCCACTCCTGCCGGCTGCTGTGGGGGATCTGTCAAGATGAAGGGCAGGAAAGGGGCCCTTTCCTTTTCTTAATGAGCAGTCGGTGATCAGTACCAATCGCAGACTCATAGTAAATTGTGTTTACCATGCTTCGGTTTATGAATGAATGGGAAGCTCTGTACAGAACTATTCCTGTCCATACATTCTGTGCAGCTGAGGCTGCAGAGAAGAAGACTGAGGGCTGTGTCCTCAACCTCCTTTTTTCTGTCCCAAAGGTGGAACATCAGAGGTCTGTTTAGACCCCTGTTTTTTCACCAAAGCCCAAGAAAAAAAAAACTACTGACATCAGTGGCGTAACTGCCAAGGTCACAAAGGTCGCACTTGCAACTGGGCCCTGGTGTTCTGCCACTGGGCTCAGACAGATGGGCCCCAGAAGGGGGTCAGTTGGGGGCTCTTCATGGTTTCTTGCACCAGGGCTCTGAAGGTTCTAGTTAGGCCACTGATGTACAGACAACACTGGAGCAAGTGCATATAGACAGGAAGTGGCTGAAAGAGGCTGGAGAGGTCAGGAGAAAGGATGAAGACAGAAAAAAAAATGAAGACTTTATTATAGGAAAATAAGAGTGGCAATTGTTTGACACACAGTTGCTTTAGTAAATGAAGTGCTGTACAATTGAAATTTATTCCTAGTTCAAGTCTGGTCTGATGTAACATATTACTCAGATGTTCAGGAGGTAAATTAGACGAATGACACAATCAGTCGATCTGAGTTGTCCAGATGTTCTTCAGCCCCTGGTCTTAGAGTTATGGTGACTTGGATCCACTGGGAACACTGTGGGACTAGCTCAGAGAAGGACTTTTCTACTCCTAGCCTACCTCCTTAATGGCTAGATATGGGGGGTTATTTACTAAAATTGCACGGTGCAAAATCTGGTGCAGCTTTGTATAGAAACCAATTGGCTTCCACGTTATAGTCAAAGCTTAATTGAACAAGCTGACATTAAAAGCTGATTGGCTACCGTGCACAGCTGCACCAGATTCTGAGTGCTCCAGTTTTTGTAAATCAACCCCATGGTGTTGAACCAGACCAAACGTTCTAATTAGCTTCTTTTTTTTTATGTAAGTGATCCAGTACTCCCCCACCCCTCTCCACCATTTACCAACTTTCCTGTAAGATATTTCGGCTAACTTATAAAATACCTGGAGATTTTTTAAGATGCGTTTTTTTTCACTTTGTTCACCGGTTGTTTGAACTGTTTAATCCTTGGTGGTGGCTGAGATTGCAGACGAGCAAACATAAAAGTGTAAACCCAAGAGAGCTCATCAAGTTTTATTTTGTTTTTGATATCCGCAGACTATGAATGAATTTGAATATCTGAAGCTGTTGGGGAAAGGTACCTTTGGAAAAGTTATTTTAGTCAAAGAAAAAGCAACAGGAAGATATTACGCTATGAAAATTTTAAAAAAAGAAGTAATTGTTGCAAAGGTGAGTTGTGTGGGTAAGGTTACACTTTTAAATATGAATTCAGGATAAACAAAATAGCTTTACACGTTGAGTGTATTTTTATTTCAGGATGAAGTAGCGCACACACTGACCGAAAACCGCGTCTTACAGAACTCTAGGCACCCTTTCTTAACGGTAAGTCATTAAATTGGAACGAAGAGCAGAACTTTTTTTTTTTTTTCATTTTGGGTAGAGTAAGGAAGGGTTATAACCTCTGTCAGGTTTTTTTTTTCTTGCCATCTGGGTCCCACTGGGGGGATTTTCCTTCCTATTTTGGCTATGGGACAGGAAGTGAAGTGAGTAAATCCCACCACAGCTCTAGGAATCTTTTTCACTTTCATTCTCAGTAGGCAAATAGAGATGCTGAATCTTACTAACTGGTGCACATTCGATAGCAAAAAAAACTTTACGGGTGTTCAAACCCTCTCCATTTTATCCAAAACTTTAAAAAAAAAACAACAATTTTTTGCAGTTGAACAGATTGTTTAAAGTTTTTTTTTAATTGTTTGCAGAATATTAAATTAAAAAAAAACCTGTTTAATCCTCTGCACACTTTGGTCTCTAATGGGCTTGCTTCATGTAGACTTTGTAGGCTTTCAAAAGTGTTGTGGAATCCAGCCCAGGAGCAGTATATGTGTTGTCAGCTCTAATCAAGTTTATTTAGATTATTACCAGTATACTCCACCTAGTTTGCAATTTAATATTGGCAAATGATGTTTCCATTTTAATTCGCACTAGGGACATTATGTCATTAATTTCTTATATGATTGGTCAACTGCATTTCCCAGAAGTCTGCACAGTGCTTAAAGCCAAATTTCAAACATTCCCTGCACAACCTTTTTATAATCTATGATATAATGGCTAAGACTACAGCACATCTACAGGGGTGCAGGGATGTTTATTTATAACCGTATGGCTGGTCTGGATGTTACTGTATGTCTGTATCTCCAGCAGCTTTTGCAGTGTATATAATAAGCCTGGGGAGGACAGATTTATTTTTGTCAACCAAAGTGTTCTCCCTTATTTAAAGAACACGTATTTAATAGTATATTTGCCTTTGCAGAGCCTGTCTATTTCACTGAAGTTCCTCTGGCAATGTTCTCTCTTTACTGCTTTTGCTGCTTGTCAGGTGTAAAGTGTATTTCTGCTTTTGCAGGCCAAAAAGGGATACTTTATATTTGTTACACCCATTCACATAGCGTAACTTAGAAAATACTGCTTACCTTTATACTTGCTCATAAATCCTGCCTAGCTTTCCCTGTCTATGTAGGGGATAGTTAATTCTGTTTATACTGTGCTGGCAGATCACATTATCACTGGTAAACTAGATGTGCACACGGTCTGCTTTAAAAAAAGGGTTAAATATCTCAAGGTTTGGATGGTACATTGTATGTTCATGCACTTAAAGGAATTGTCCCTCAATCTGTCCCCTAAATTGTACATTGCAAGCTGTTCTGAACAGTACCAGCTACCTATAGAGTTCTATGTTTAAACCTGCTCCAAAGAAACGGCTGGAAAGGTGAATATTGTTTTTTTTTTGTTTTTTTTTTAACTGAGCTTCAACTGTTTGACTTTATTTCTCTACTACAGCCACCAGTCAAATTTCATCTCTCATTTTCCAAATTTGCACCTAATTGACAACTGTGGGGAATACAGACACAATAATGTATGACACATTGGCCCACATTCATGGATTTTTTGAGTTGTATGTTGGTCCTCTAAAGGGGGAATACTAGGCAAATTCTATTTACAGCTAACATACCTTTCTTGTTTTCTTTTTCTCCTTTTCTCCTTCTAGGCATTAAAATATTCCTTTCAGACTCATGATCGCTTATGTTTTGTTATGGAATATGCAAATGGAGGAGAGGTAATCATGGAGATTTTAACTGGTGAATGGTTATTTCAGATTAGATTCAGAAGAGTTGTTGGAGCTTACAATCTAGGAGATATAGGAACTCCAAGGGGCAGGGTCCTCCTATCCCTCTTGTATTGAACTGTATTGTTGCTGTATTGTCTCCCGTTATATTGTAAAACGCTGAGCAAACTGTTGGCGCTATATATATATCCTGTATAATAATAATAATAGATGCATACAAGTCAAAGTGCCAAACATCTGCCAGAACTAAGAGCAGAAACCACACCTACTAATCGGGGTCTGATTTCAAACACTGAAGCCTATAGGCTTACCAACCCTGGCATTCAAGGAACCAGAATGTTGTCTTGTTTTATTGGTCCTAACCTAGCTTAGAATATTTTGATTGTATAAATCTTAAATTAGATAACTATATTCTTCTGATGGAGAAAACAATGTGTGGTCAATGTCTTCTAAGAAAGGTGCTGCCTCTGCATGTCCTGCCTATAGGTACCAGCCTACTGTGCAAATTGGTAAAATAAACCGGCAACACCTTGGCTAAGTGGTTAGCACTTCTGCCTGGCAGCACTAGGATAGTCAGTTCGAATCCCAGCCACTGTACTAACTGCATGGAGTTTGCATGTTCTCCCTGTTCCTATCCAAAGATATGCTGGTAATTGGCTCCTGTCTGAATTGGCATGTGTATGTATGAAAGTGAGTTAGATTGTAAGGTCCTTGAGGGACTGACATGAATGTATAATAAATATGTAAAGCGCTGTGCTTGACAACGCTATATATTACATATACAAAATAATCTACTAATGCAATTTCCGCCAGAAAAGCTTTTTCTGCGCCCACCTCTGATTAAGTTTCTCTTTATTACTGAGCCTGACTTGCCTTTCTTCATTCTCAGGCCTAGCGACATTCCAAATAAGACCATCCAGCATGGGCACTCTAAGGCCTTGTATATGTGGGTGCCAGCTTTGTGTGCACAGTAAGCCTTTACACGCATTTGCAAAGCTTTCAGACAGCCTTGTCAAAGCATTTAAAGCACCCCCAACTTCCATTTGGGGATATTAAACACAGATCATACTGGAGAAGCTGACTGTGGATTTAAGTTCTAGAAGACTTCACAAGATGTTTAGCTAGGTACAGGTACTACTTGAAACTTGCCGAGGTCTACTGGAGCCTGCTAGCTGCTTGTTTATAGAGAAAGCCTACGCTCCGTTTATGATCTGTGCTAAGTACTCCCAAATAGGAGCTGAAAGGTGCTTTAAAGTTGTTGTACGCACTGTTCTTATACAAGCCAAGGTTTATATGTACAAGGACTTTAGAGTGTCATCATTGGCCACTGAGACTCATTTGCAGGTAAAATAGCTAAAGCGGTATTAAACTCAAAATAAAAAATGTGATCTATTGCAACTTCCCAGTCCTCAGATGTGGTGGCCACACACACACACACGTCACCATTTTTCTCAGTAAATACTGTATATTTCTAAAGGTCGGTAACAACCCATGCAAATCCCTACATACGAAGAAACTAAAACAAATACATTCATAAATTCAGTTATGTGTAATGAAATGACACAGGGAAACAGTATTGAACACGCTAACTGAAATTAAATTATTACTTTGTACAAACCCCTTTGTTGGTAATGACAGCTTCAAGACACCTCCTGTATGGAGAAACTAGTCGCATGCATTGCTCAGGTGTAATTTTGGCCCATTCTTCCACACAGTCTTCAAATCTTGAAGGTTCAGTGGGCCTCTTCTATGAACTTTCAATAGATTTTGTATTGGATTCAAGACAGGGGATTGGCTAGGCTATTCTAGCAGCTTTATTTTCTTTCTTTGAAACTGAGTTTCCTTGGCTTTGTATTTGGGATCATTGTCTTGCTGAAATGTCCACCCTCATTTCATCTTCATCATCCTGGTAGATGGAAGCAGATTTTTATCAGGAATGTCTGATTACATTTTTCCGTTCATCCTTCCTTCAAGGAAATGAAGTTTGCCAGTACCGTAGGCTGAAACCAGCCTCACACCATGATGATCTCACCTCTATATTTCACTGTTGGTATGGTGTTTTTGGGGTGATATCCAGTGCCATTTATGGCACCTAAAGAGTTCAATTTTAGTCTTCTCTGACCAGACTATATTCTCCCAGAATTTCACAGGCTTATATATAGGTTGTGCATCAAACTTTAAACAAGCTTCACAATGCTTTTTCTCCAGAAATGGAGTCTTGCATGGTGAGCGTGCATACTGAGCTGAGATCCAGCCATTGTCCACTTGATGGAACACTGTCTTTGAATTAAGGTGCTTCATACTGTATTCACCATGTTTTAAATATTTATACCAAGTCCTAGGCTCCTTCTTACATCACTGTACCAATGGATTAATATTCAGTATTATGCCGTGATATGTTCTCAAGGCAGTCTGAACATCACCTAGTTTAGATATATAGAACCAGAATTGGTCCATAAGGTCATTCAACCCCAATCATTTCGACACCGGTGTTATTTTCTGCACTTTCTTGAGCCAGTGTGCCCTTTGTTCAGGTTTGTGAAGACCAGGCACTACCATCATGTATCCTCAACTGAGATGAAAGAGAGCCCATATATTGGCCTCACAGTGGAGTCTGGTATCTGCATTCCTGAACTGGGGGCAACTGTTGGTCTAATACGCTGTTTGGGTGGGTCTGTATGTTTTGTGTGATTGAGCATATGGTAGCCCGGGTTCTTGGGTTTTTTCTTTAACCATTAGCCGCCCGGCCACTGGCCGTTTGGCGGCCGGCAAAATCCTTCAGCGTTCCGGGTGGATGCCATATGGCGTCCTCCCGGGCATGCGCAGTTTGTGCGCCAACAGAGCCGAGCAGCGACGCGATCTGTCACCGGCCGTGTACCTCGGACATGGCTGATGACAGATCTGAGTACCGACCCTGTTGCCGGTACCATGTGACCTGCTGTGACCAATCACAGCAGGTCACATGACAGTTGTATACAATGGTGGATGGCTTCATTCATGCCATCCATTGTATACTACTGTCTAGCTGTGAATGGTCACAGCGATCACATGCACATGTCATGTGATTAGCCGTGGCCAAATCACAGCTTAGCACAAAAAAAAAAAAATTCTAAATGAATCGATGTCATTCAGGTAAAATCTTACTTATAGCAAAGTATTTCTTTGCTGTAAGCAAATTGTGAAAAAAAAAAAAAAAATACTGATCACTTCACCATAGTATTACAATGTTACTATGGTAACATTATACTACTTTGGTCATAGTGAAATATGAAAAGCAAATCTTTAAAAAAAAGAAAAAAATGTAATAAAAAATTAACAATAAAAAAAAAAAAAATATATATATTTTTTTTTCATACTGTCACCAGTCAGTGTCCCTGATCACCGCCATGCCAGTTATATGATGATGCTGTACTGCACTGGTGACAGTATGTAAAAAAAAAAAATTGTGAAAATAAATTTTTACATTTTTTTCATTTTCCGAAAAATGATGACAAAAAAATACAAGTTCAAAAAATTCGCCATGCCTCTTATGAAGTACGTCGGACTGTCTACTTTATAAAAAGGGGTCATTTGGGGGATATCTGTACTGTTCTGACATTCTTGGACCTCAAGAAATTCGATTGGCTGTCAGTACTTCAGGATTGATCAATATTCAGATCTGTACCATAGTTTGAACTCTAACTTTGTACAAACTAAAAAATACATCTTAATATGGGTTATTTTCACCAAAGACATGTAGCAGAATACATCTCGGCCTAAATTTATGAAGCACAATTATTTATTTGCAAACTTTTATAACAGAAACAAAGAAAAACGTTTTTTTTTTTAATTTTCGGTCTCTTTTTGTTAATTTAGCAAAAAAGAAAAGCCCCAGCAGTGATTAAATACCACCAAAAGAAAGCTCTAGTTGTGTGAAGAAAATTATAAAATTTTAGTTTGGGTACAATGTTGTATGACCGCGCAATTGTCATTCAAAGTGTGAGAGCGCTGAGACCTGAAAAATGGCCTGGGCAGGAAGGGGGTAAAAGTGCCCCGTATGGAAATGGTTAAGGTGACAACGTTGCCAATCCTTATTTTAAGTGATGTAGAAGAAATTAAGAATTATTCACCCACTGTGGTGGAATTTTTTAAGCTATTTGTAACGAGGTTTATTTACCTTTTTGATTCACATTAAGCCGCAGTTGGTTCCCTTTGTGAGGATGCTTTGTGGGTGTTGCCCCTTTTGGTAATATTTACAAATCATTTGTTGACTGTACTATTTATTAGCCTTCTAGGACCCCACCAATTTATCTGGTGAGTCGGTTATATGACTATTAATGATCGCTTTAATTTTGGGTCTATTTTATCTGTATTGATGACATACTGATGATCAAAGGTCTTGAGAGAGCTCTTTGCTTTTACCAATCATGAAATGTTTCTTGAGACACCTTTTTATAGGCCATCGGTTGAGACTGAACCAGCTGATATTAATTTGCACTGACAAGGGGCAGGATTGCTTTCTAATTACTGATAGATTTCAGCTGGTGTCTTAGCTTTCCATGCCTTTTTGTGCCTCCCGTTCTTCATGTGTTCAATACTTTTTCCCTGTGTCATTCCATTTTATTACACATAACTTAATTTCTTAAC
The DNA here is from genome assembly GCF_062004578.1 of Staurois parvus. Lineage (NCBI taxonomy): Eukaryota > Metazoa > Chordata > Amphibia > Anura > Ranidae > Staurois > Staurois parvus. Next base: position 2,152,080 of record NW_028318035.1, on the reverse strand, counting down.
TTATTTGTTTTGGTTGCTTTGTATGTACGGATTGCATGGATTGTTACCGACCTGTGGGGGAAATTTCATGTCAATAGCACCTTTTAGAAATATATTTATTGAGAAAAATGGTGACGTGTTCAATACTTTTTACCTGCCGTAGGTGTGCCATTTTAGTACAACTTTATAACAAAATGTTCTACTGTAATGTGGAATAAGGAAATAATCGACGCTCGTAAAACAGTGATTGTGTGCAGACATTTCCTTGTTATCGGACAGGTGTAGGCACGTCCGAGTTTACAGCTTTCCCAAATTAAAAAGTAAACTGTGATCTGTTCACTCTGGACACAAACTAGATAGATAGGTAATAGGGGCTATCCGTTTAATATTTTCACACCTGTGGCTACAATTTTAGACGTGTTTGGAAGGTTCAAAGTAGCTAAAGTTGGCCATTCACTCAGAAATTCATATGAACATTTGTACTTCAAAATTGAATTTGCTTTTTAAATTCAATGTTGCAATGAATGTAATTTTCTGAATGAAAACCACATACACTGTTAATTTTTTTTTCTTTGAGACCAAATTTTCAACCTGTTCCCTCACACCTTGTCACTGCATATAGACAATGTGGGTGAAAATTAATGTTGATTTGACCACACTAACGAACATATAATATCCAACAAACATTTTTAAAATGTTCTACTAGTGTATGGCCAGCCTAAACGAGTGGGCTTTTAAACCAGAACCATTATAGGACACCTCTAAGCGCTAAACTACAAATGATTGTCATTCTAAAATAAAACAAACTCAACAGTGTCATCTGGTAATAGTTCAAAGTAAATCTAAATTGTTTTAAAGCGGAACTTCACCCAAAAGGGAAAGCTCTGTTTTACGTCATCCTCCCCCTTGTCATTATATTTACGGGAAGTGTGTACCTAATTTTGATAGGTACTTGCTCCTACTTCCACTTGGATGGCCTAGGTGATCTGAACGGAAGTTCAGTCCTCCCTATCTTTGCCTGCAGCTTTTTATGACACAGGTCCCAGAAGACTGTGGACCATTCACAAGGTACAGCATGGCTCGCACATGCTCAGTGGAAAGCTGGATGTGAAGCCGGAAGGAGTCCTACAGTGAACATGTTGGCATCGGGGAGCCAAAGATGGTTGGGTTGAGGATGGCACTGGATTCCTGGACAGATTAGTGTCTTTTTATTAAACGTAAGCGGCTACAGTATTTGTAGCTGCTGACTTTACATTTTTTCTTTCTAGAGTGAAGATCCTCTTTAAAGTCTTAAGCTGGCCATACAAGTATCAATTTTGATCAAGCTTTCGATTTAATTTTTCATTGAAATTGCAAAGTAATCAAAGATGTAAAATGGTGGTTTTGATTGATTGTAAGGAAGTGGGATTGACATTGTCTCAATCAAATGTGGTGGAAAAGTTCAATCATGTCTGTTATGATACAGCTCCCAAGACTGTCACTACAATCACCCACCATGGGTGATCACATTACTGGGATCCTGCCCACCCAAAACCACTTTATCATTCCAGCACAATCGGATACCCCACCCAGCTCCGCTTGAACGCATTTCACACCCTAGTGCAGCTTAATCAAAGAATAACTACTGCTGTGAATTTAATTCCCTTTAGGAGGCAAAACATACCAGAGAGAAGAGCTGAGCGGAGTGTCAGAACAATAAAGTTGTTTCTAGCTTTGTGGATGCTTCATGTTACATGTGCAAGAACAATCCAATGGCTTTCAACTGAATTACCAACTTTTTTCCAAGTTTTGGATGCTTTGTTTTTAGTAACTACTTTTAGCTATGTATAAAATTTCTGGTAGCTCAAAAAAACTGGAAATTGACTGAATATTTAGAGCTCATTAAGAAATGAGGGAGAGCAGTTGTCACCGGGACAGGAAGGCACAGGCAGCACCAACACTTAGAGGTTTCAACCCTTTCCTGCGCTAATAAGGCCTCATTCACATGGCATACCTATGCATACACCTGTGTGAAGGGCCATCCTTGCACGTATTGGATGCACATGTGTTCCGTGCATCTGGGTGCAGGCAGTCCCATTCATGTCTATTGGGATGAGGTACCTGTACAGACACAGCCGCTGGTCTCAGTTTGACAGTCATGTGGGTGCTTGTCCCCAAATGCAGACAGTGTCCTATTGGAAGCAGAGGCTATGTCTGTGCAGCTGTGGCATCCCCGTAGACATGAATGGGACTGCCCACATGCATAGAACACCTGTGCATCCCGTGCGATTAGAGAGGGCTTTTTGCTTAGGTTCTCCTGCGTGAATGCCTAGGACGTGTTTTTGTGTGCCCATTGGAGAGTGATTGTCCATCACTTCCACCAGTGGTTCTAAAAGTAAAAGGTTTTACTTTAATGCATTACCTGCATTATGGTTTAAAAAAAAAACTTTCCTCTAGTTGTCCCCCCCCCCCCTCCCTCCCTACATACTTACCTGAGTCTTGTATTGATCCAGCACTGTGCCTGTGTGCAGAAGCCCTGGTACGCTCTCTCTCCCATCTCACAGGCTCTGAGACAGCAGCAGAACCATTGGCTACTGCTGCTGTCAATAAAATACACGTGGGTGTGGCAAGCGAGACTTTGTTTCTATAGATGCACACAGCCCAGCTTGGAAGGGAACCCACAGGTGTGCCATCATAGGAAGCAGCTTCCTATAGGGCAGTGTTTCTCAACTCCAGTCCTCATGGACCCCCAACAGGTCATGTTTTCAAGATTTTCATTATTTTGCACAGGTGATTTGATCAGTTTCACTGCCTTAGTAATTACCACAGCTGTTTCATCTGAGGGAAATCCTGAAAACATGACCTGTTGGGGGTCCATGAGGACTGGAGTTTAGAAACACTGCTATAGGGGAACACAGAGAAGGAAAGGAGTTGAAAGCACCGGTGAGGGACACCAGAAGAAGAGGTTTAGGGCTGCTCTGCGCAATACCATTGCACAGAACAGGTAAGTATGAATAAAAATATAGCTTACAACCACTTTAAATGTGGGTGCTAATAAACAATTGGTGATAAATACAGACAGCTTTTTACCTTGACAGGAAAATGTCACTCCTGAGCCACCTCCTGTGACTCGAAGCCTAGGCAGCCTGGATCACGTGATCTTTATGCTACCAGGGGTATTGTAAGGGTTTCACATCATTAGGAACTGCAGGGTGTGTATTTTTAACATAAATTATCAAATTCTGTCAAGTGCACCCTCAGGGAGATGAAGATCAGCGAGGCACACAGGCACTGTAGGATTAATAAATAGGAAGCAGAACCTACATATGTAGTGAGCAAATATGGCTGCCCCATATACATATATAATTACAAACTATACATAGAAATTGGGATTTTAAACCACTAACATCTAATGATAGGAATATTTAAATATCCAGCAGATCTCGTTCACACGTGTGTATATATACAGGAATTATTAGCAAGCTGCCACTTGTGCTTAAACTGCAGGAAACCTCAATCTATACATATTATATTAGGTGGCTGTGTATGTATTATATTTCTTATTTTAGAGTAGTTTTTTTTTTATTTTAAGTTAGGACAGAAAGTTTTTAAGTTTCTTCTTTTCTAATGATTGTTTGCTTATATATAGATTTTGAATGAATGAGTCACAGGGAGATTTTTTTCTTTCCAGTTATTCTTTCATCTATCAAGAGAACGTATATTTTCCGAAGATCGAGCCCGGTTTTATGGAGCAGAAATTGTCTCTGCGTTAGATTATCTTCACTCCGAGAAAAATGTAGTTTACAGAGATTTAAAGGTAACCCAGTGACTTTATGACTTTGTTTTGGTCGAGTTCTGTGTTATGTCAAACCCTTTTTCCATCGTAGATCTGTCAGATACAGCAATGTTCAGAATCTGATTAGGCACCTTGCTGGCTTTGTTGGCCAGGGGCTAGGACCTAATGGACATGAGGACCATAAAGGAGAGCTGAGCACATACTGTATTGCTAGGGCACCATTGGATCTTATAGGACACATTAATATGTTACACTACAACACAGCACCATATGTGCTGCCTATGTAGCCACTAATTGGCCAGCACTAATTGACCTAGCATCAGATACAATTTTCATTGTGCATGCATATAAATTGCGCATGCTAGGAATCTGGAAGAGTAAAGCTGCCCATAGATGTTTTTTTTTTTTTTTTTTTTTTCATTCATCCAGAGGGTTGAAGGGAAAAAAATGACTTGATTCCCCCATCCACACGTTCCCCATTGAGCCTTTGTATTCTGCTGACTGAGAGGCTTCCCCACCATCCCAATTCACTGATCAGTGTTGCAGGTTATTGCCTGCAGCGCTGATGGAGCGAGGAAACCTGACAGGGTGGTTGTACAGAAGTCAATCGGTAAATCAGCATCTCTACAACCCCCCTGCCCTGCTGAACCAGTCATATTTCAATCCATCTATGTCTGGATTTCTGCCTCTTCAACCCTCACTGCTGCCACCTTTATCACCTTTTGGAGGGAAGGGTGGGTCTGGTACTTAATTTTGACAGTTATCCGCTCCTACTTCTGGCTCCGTTTGCTGCGACAAATTGAGGCTGAAGTTTGCCCAGAACACCAACTCCCCCCGCACCCCTTACCCAGAGGAAACCAGTGGTGAGACCGCAAGGCTGCTCAATTCCCTTAGTCATGATAGTGACCGATTCAAGAATCTGCTCTGGCTGGATCCCTGGACAGGGAAGCGCCCTAATATTAAAAGTCAGCAGCTTCAGTTGTTGTAGCTGCTGTCTTTAATTTTTTATTTTTTATTTGGGGGGGGGGGGGGGGGTTGCAGGGGCTAGAACTCCCTTTTTTAAGACCTAGTTTACACTTACAGTGGGAGGTAGAAAGAAAATGCAAGAAAACAGCCTCAGTTTTAATGCCCCTCACCTCTACCCTTAATCTGCAAAGGCACCCAGACAAGGTTGTACATATGCCATGGTGATAATGACACCCCCTGTTGTGTTTGGTGGGCAGTGCTGCCTCTTAAATGAGACCCACTGCAGGCCACTTTTCAGAGACCAGCGCAGGTGTAAATTAGGTGTTTATTACCACATCACCCCGCCTTCCCACATATCCTTGTTTTTCTTTAATGAAGGGCGGTGCCATATTTAATCAGGTATTCTCTAGAGTAAGCATCTAATTCCTGAGATTTGAGCATAGACATGACAGTCATGTAAATACTGGTGCTCTGCTCACTGATGTCTGACACCGTGCAGCCTCTCACTTTGCAGTCTGATCAATGGGGGAGGGGAGACTAAGGAAAGGCTTCTTCCTGTCTGCAGCAGATTGATGACATCATCCAGTAAAGTCACTGGACTAGAGCTTGTGGGCTGTTTTTAAATGATAAAGGTCATCAACAGCTAAATGATCAAATATTTAAAAAAAAAAATTACCCTGTTGCTCCGTTCTGCCACGTTGGAGACTTATTCATGTGAACTTATTAGGCCACTGCGAGGTTGTTTCTAGCAAGTAGATGAATAGATTTGAAGAGGTCCTTACTGACTGTCCTCCTTAAGATTGTATTTCCCTAAAAAGTGGTTAGTAGCTTCTGCACCCAGCAAAAAGGAAGAACAAAAAAGAAGCCATCTGTTCCAAAAGTCATTAATGCTAATAATTGCTGCACTGCACTTGTGTAATCCCTAGTGAAACCGATCTGACTGCTCCGAAAAGGGTTATCCATCCCATATGATTCCAACCAGCCAATAGTGTACATCAAAATACACACCTACAAGGATTGCTTGGCTTTCTACACCAAACATAAATCTAGCCATAGGCTGCCTTCTTCCAGCAATTTGCAATCTGTGTTTCTAGTGATTGCATGAGTGCAGTGCAACATAAATAACAGTGCGTGGTTCTTGAAGTTTGAATCAAACTGCAATATGGAGCATCTGCCTTCCTTATCCCTCTTAAGCAGGCCATATACTATGCAGTTTTCTTTCCTTCCACTATGGGTGGAGGGAAAGAAAATAGCTTGATTCCCCCATCAACAGAGTAAGTGTTGAAACAGGAATCCCTCCCGCAGGGTTATCATGTTCTGCTGGCTGGAAGCCTTCCCTGCCCGCAGAAAACAATGGTCACTGCTGGCGGCTATAGCCCTCGGTAGTGATTGTATGCAAGAAATCCAATCGATTGATGGACCAATTTCAGCACAACCAGCCTTCCCATAGATGTTTCAGCAGGAACCAGCCGAGATTCGATCTAGTCCTGTTTTGGGATAACATGCAGACTGTAGACAGGCTAAATGTAAACAAAGCAGTATTTACACCGGCTTGGAATGACAACGCAAGAAAAGTGAAGTCAGAAAAAATGGTTCAGTTTGAAAAGCAAACATGTTTTAAAAGTCTGTTATAAACTTGCAGTGCTTGCATTGTTAAAGGATATGTTGGGTTTGCCCTTTAAGGATAACCGATGGCAGCGGTACACGCAGGCGTCCCTTAGAAAGTCTTTAAGTCTGACCTTTATTCATAGGCTTTTTGGCATCCATTGTTGGATTTTAAGCCAATGTTTTGTACTGGTGCGGTATGTTTACAAAACACTGAAGTCAAACCGTATGTGTAATGAGAGATTGGGTGGAAGTGCTCCATTTACCTGTCTTGTGCTATAAATAAAGCCCTCATCCTCCTCCCTCACTGGAAGCACTTTGAACAGGAGATGTGAATTAGTGTTTTGTTATGCACCGGAGTCCTCTGCACTTACTGGTGGGGTTATCTGAGGTAAGGCACCAGACAGATGTGAGGTGGGGGGGGGGAGCGTCACATCTGCGTGTTAGATTGTGTGTGGAATGCCAAAGTAACACAATGAGGATTTCTCCAAGATTCTTTTTTTATACTTTTTTTTTTTTTCTATTACTGTTTTAGTTGGAAAATCTTATGCTGGACAAAGATGGACACATAAAAATAACAGATTTTGGTCTCTGCAAAGAAGGCATAAAGGATGGGGCGACTATGAAGACGTTCTGCGGTACCCCAGAATACCTCGCTCCTGAAGTAGGTGGATAACATTTATTTGCATTTAAAGTACCACAAAAGACTCCTCTATGCCAGTTGAATTCAGAACCGAATCCAGATACTATGTGATAACCAAGAATTATAGAGTGATCAAAAACTTTCCTTGACCCAGACAAATACTCCTTCATTGGTATCTCACACACTCCCCCCTCCCAGACACTGCAGCTCACAGTGGGAGGGTTTCAGCAACACAGGCAATGCTGCCTATCCAGAAAGAAGTGTGGGATGGGGGCGGGGGGCTGGGTCAGCAGTGACCATGCCAAGCTACAGACATGTGAATCAGCAGTGACCATGCCAAGCTACAGACATGTGAATCAGCAGTGACCATGCCAAGCTACAGACATGTGAATCAGCAGTGACCATGCCAAGCTACAGACATGTGAATCAGCAGTGACCATGCCAAGCTACAGACATGTGAATCAGCAGTGACCATGCCAAGCTACAGACATGTGAATCAGCAGTGACAATGACAAGCTACAGACATGTGAATCGGCAGTGACCATGACAAGCTACAGACATGTGAATCGGCAGTTACAATGCCATGCTACGGACATGTGAATCGGCAGTGACAATGACAAGCTACAGACATGTGAATCGGCAGTGACAATGACAAGCTACAGACATGTGAATCGGCAGTGACCATGACAAGCTACAGACATGTGAATCAGCAGTGACCATGACAAGCTACAGACATGTGAATCAGCAGTGACCATACCAATAGACACACCGCCTGCAACAGGTTTCATCCCATTAAAATATTACTAAACCCTGGACTCTGCATCCACTATATCTGGTCTCCCACAATACACAGAACATGGAAATGCAATTATTGTAGTAAATATAAACTGCTAAATACCTTTTCCTTCAGCAGTTAGAGCAGTCTTGTGACTTCTATCAGTGTCCAGCCCAGCGCTAGCTAAAGCTTGTAGGAGGGGTTTTCTTTCTGCTCTAGGAGGATGGAAATCCCCTGACCTCTGTCTGGACAGTGCTGATTGGCCCTGTGCTGATCACATGCACTCTCCCAAAAAAAAAAAAACCTCTAGCAATATACACCAAACTAAGCATGTTCATGCCTATGGTTCAGCCTGGAGATAAGTGTTGGTTGCTTGAAAAAGGGGAGGAATAGAGAAGAAAGGATCAAACCGCCTTTACACAATGCGGAGTAAGAACCCCTTAGGTTCCGCAGTGGGTATAAGGAGTATGCTTTATTGCATATACAGACTGATTTTACTGTTGTGGGTTTAGTAACACTTTAAGGAACGTTTCACACTATCTGACTCTAACGTTGTGTGACTTCCCGGTTGATGCGACTTCAATCCAACTTTAAACTCTATGGATCTAAGTTGTACCAAAAATTGCACCAAAGTAGTGCAGGGATCTTTTCAAAATCACTGCAAATTTACGTTGCACCAGTCTGAACGGGTGCCATTGAAAAATAATTGGCTGTAACTTGTCATGTCCAAAGTCACATGACAAGTTGCACAAGTGTGAATGGAGCCTAAAGAGCAAGCAGGCACAGCCTACATGTGTGGCAACTCAGAACTGAATTCAGGAGCAGTGCAGCATTGTTGTCACACTATCACAAGAAGCTGCATTAGGTGGTCTTCACTTGCAGAATTTTGAGGATTTGCAAGGGGGATGAACAGGAAAGTGGAAGTTCAGATGTACTTTTTTTTTTTTTTTTTTTTGTGAAGCCATAGTTCTACTTTAATAGGTTTTCCAGGACAACTTAAAATGTCACCCCATAATCTGGCCCCAGGGAGTTTAAACAGGAACTTCATGCCTTCGTATCTTGTCGGCTGGATTGTCCTCAAAAATCGCACTCACACAACCAGGAAACAGGGCCCTCCTATTCCTTCTGTATTGTAATTGTAGTGTAACCCTTTAAATTCAGTGTTGTCTGTTGTAATCCACCATCGCACGCTGGATACTGCGTCTATCTTTGTATATATCCTCACGAGCTGCAGGTTTCTTGCAGCTGATCCCCTAAAAAAAAACCCCACTGCTGCTCATGTACAATGTGTGATAGAAGTGCAAATATGTCATTCTTATCAGTCTGAAATAAAATGTGGAGAGGAGTAATAATATAGAAAATGAAAGCTATGGGTGAAGGTCTGCTTTATGGCTGGATTCACACCTTTTGTGCTTACAATAATGCCTGCAAAACCTGCCTTCTCAATGTGTTACAACAAAAATGTAAATTATTGCAGCTTACCAGTCTTGGATATGGTGGTTAAATGTATTCTTTTTATCCTTTATTTTCACCTGGCGCTCCTGCCAGTAACAAATTTGCTGTCCTAGGGTGACAGTGCTCTGAATCAGTGTTGTTATCCTTGGACAGGACTACTGAAAACCGCTCCATCTCCTTTTCTATAACTTGGGGGTGCAATGTTTTGTTAACTAACAGTCAGCAGAGGCAGAGAGCATAGATTTAAGGTGTGATCAGTTGTTTTTTTCTTTGTTTTTTTTTTTTGCGTGGTTATTAGCTGGTATAACAAATCACTCTTAATGGTATATTTAAAAGACCAAAAGGAAGCAAATAAGAGAAAATCATTTTTAAAGTTTTACATACAATTTATTGGCACCCCAATGCACATTTACAGTAAAAGCATACCTTCCTGACCAGGTGCAGCACAGAATACTGTACCTCTCTGATTAATCCCTATAGATGGGGCGAAACACACTAGAGGAACATAGCCAGGAGCAGGGGCGGACTGACTATTTGGAAACTCGGGCACTGCCCGGGGTCAGTAGGGGGCCCCATGAGATGCCCCTGGTACCTTTTTTTCATAGGCTTTTTTGAGTTTGGGCAAAGACACATGGGCCCCATGATTTGGGCATCTAGAAGTGGTGAAAACAACTTGCTGAAGTTCAAACTGAGCATCAGAATGGGGAAGAAAGGGGAATTAAGTGACTTTGAACGTGGCATGGCTGTTGTTGCCAGATGGGCTGGTCTGAGTATTTCAAAAACTGCTGATCTACTGGGATTTTCACGTACAACCATCTCTAGGATTTACAGAGAATGGTCCGAAAAAGAGAAAATTTCCAGTGAGCCGCAGTTGTGTGGACGAAAATGCCTTGTTGATGTCAGAAGAGAATGGGCAGGCTGGTTCGAGATGATAGAAAAGCGAGAGTAGGATCAGAATTTGGCATAAACAACATGAAAGCATGGATCCATCCTACCTTGTAGGCTCATGCTGGTGTTGTAATGGTGAGGGGGATATTTTCTTGGCACTAGCAAAGTGTACCTAATAAAGTAGCCAGTGAGTGTATATAGTGGCTGGTTCTGGTGTGTGGCGTTTCCCCCTTCTGTCTTCCAATCTGTTTTTGCTAGTCTGGATAAGCTTGCTTGAATGTGGACGCCTGATCTGTGCTTTGGATTGCAGAAGGAAGTTTCATAGTGCTTTGAGTGGCGCTCCAAGTTCTTTGTATAAATGGTCACAGAATACTCAAATTCTCCGTGCATTGGGGTGTGGTATATTGTCAGAATACTGAAGATGTATAATTTTGTGTGTTGAGATATGTTTATGGACCATTTAAAGTGAATGAGTTACCATAATGCCACATACTTCAGTGTATGCAGAGGTATCAATGGGCCCTTCTACATTGTGCTTCACCAAAGGAAATGATTTGGTCTGGCATAGAAATATAATGCTCCTATTAGTGAAAAGTATTATACCAGATTTAACCTTCTGGTGGTCCTAGTGGTAAGCCTTGTGGGGGTCTGGAGAGGTCATAGATAGGAATACAATTTTCAGTAATGCTGAAAAAACCTTTTAAATAAAGTAATTTAGTATATTATCAGGGTTTGCAATTCTTGTACATGTTTCTTAATCGATGTCTCGAGTAGACACTTCCCCTCCACGTATGTCAGACAAACCAGTCTGGAAATAGCTTTGTGGAGGGTTTGCTTCTATGATTGACAAGCTCTGGACTGACCTCATTCTCCCTATTAGAACCTCTCATCAAGTGACTGTATTGGTTGAGAGGTCCCATTACCAGGAAGATTCCAACAGATAATTCTGGCCATGATGGGCTTTAACTGTTTGGTATTCATTTTTTAAAGTATCTGAAAATTAGCAGCCTTTTGACTAAAATGAACTTATCCATGTCCAATAGGGCTGCTCTGCCATCATTCTGGTCATTTGGCTCTGATAGTTGGTTGGCAGTATAGTATCCTTGCTAGTATGATGGGGGTCATGATTTGAGCGGTGCTACCTTGCCTGGCCTGGGGTTGGGAAGGCAGAGAGCCTGTAGAATTAAGTGCGACCTGGGCGTGCTCCTAGTATCACTATGGGCTTGGGACCCCACAGTGAAGACAGACACTAGGCCACAACATCACTTGTTTTTTGGTCATTGCCTCTTGCTTAACGCCTTTTGCCGAAATCAGCGCAATTTTTGTTACCAAGCTCAAAGCCTAGCCATTGTACAGATACACCCTTCTTATTTTTTCTTATTTGTTCTCTGTGTTTTTCTCACTGCACTCTGTGAGGGGAATTTTACTAAGAATGGAGCAAACAGAATATGGAGCAGCTATGCATGGCTACCAATCAACTTCTGTCTTTCATTTTCAAAGCTTAAAGTGGAACTTAACCCATCAATCTGTTTTTCCAAATGAAGGCCTGTCAGGAATATAACTGTCACAGTTGCTTATGCTCTTTACCGCACTGTCAAACCATCAAATAGCTGATGTCCTAACTGATCACATGTGCAGCACCATGGCAACTGCAAATCAAATAATGGCTAAGATGGCAGCTTTCTTGGCAGTAAAGGATAGGAAGGTTTAGTTCCATTTTAACTGAGCAAGCTGAAGAAGATAGAAGCTGATTTGTTACTATGCACAACTGCTCCGGGTTCCGTCTGCTCCAGTTTTAGTAAATTCCCCAATATGTGCTTTCACTCATGGCTGCATGGGTGTGGGTCTTTGGACCTACGCTGAATTTTAGGTGAAGGATGGATGTGTGGCCCTTACTCTCCCTCCTCTCTTGCCTTGGAGGGACTTGTACTTGAAAGCTGTGCCTAAAACAGGCAAGAAAAGGGTAAAGGGCTAGTCACCAGTATTGCCTGAAGACTTCCCGCATCTGATCTTTGCCTCATTGCTGGATTGCCATGCCTTGTTCTGCACTTTGTGTGTGGAGGTGGCCATCTTGGTACAGGAAGGGTGTTGCTTCCTTATATCAGAGCAGCCGCGAATGGTGATCTCATACCTCTTCTGCTGCTTCTTGATTATTCCTTCACCAGTCATCAGAAGTACAGATCCACTGAAAAGATAAAGCAAAAACAAGGAGATTCTTTCACTGAAGATCCTCAGGCACAGCTTCCTCTCCAGCAAGGAGAATGGTGAGGAGGCAGCCATGGATGATCTTGCAATGCAGATTTACAGCTATGAGGTATAAGTCACAGGTGTGCATATGTCAAATGTCAGGAAACTCGCTCTCCTATTGCAATTGGAATTCTGAACAAAATGTAGATTTGTTTTTTTTTTCCAAGTGCTGATTAGGGTGATGTTTTTTCCGTTCAGGTCCATTTTAATTCTCAAACTGATCTGCAGGGGAAATATGGCCAGCTTAGCAAAAGCCTGGCACATGGGAAACTATATCCTTATTGCATAGCTGCATGTACCCCCTGAGCTATTACACAGCTATATGATAGCATGCAAAGAACAGAGGAATATACACCAATGGATGATTTGTTTCTAGTTCTAATAAATGGCAAGAGCCCCATTTTTTGGGCACAGATGACTGTGATGATATTTTCTGAACCCAGCACTGATGTTTATGCAGTTGCTGCCTGCTTGTGTTTTTCTTCTGTTTGGAATCTGTTGCAAGAGCAGCAGCGCTGGCGATCTGTAGGGCTTTGATGTGCCCTCGATTATAGTGGGTACAGCTGTTGTGCTGTCTCTTGTAAATTCCAGGCTACAGCTGTCCAGAGCTGTTCCTAGTGGATTGATGGTCAGCCGGGTTTAGCATATGACTTCTCTGCATAGAACTGCCAGTCGTTAATAGATGCGTGTGGCAATCACGCTGACCTCCCCAGGAAATTTGCACGGCTGATATTAATATGCTGGCACAATATGTGCCGGGGGGTTAATTTAGGGGTCTGAATTACAGTGACAAGGGTAGCTTATTGAAGGTGTCTGTCTTGCAGCTAATATAAGGCCGGACAGCTTTTCCAGTGGTGGTTTGAAAAGATCTGACAGATTATAGTCACTGTGGGCAACTGACATTTCCCTTTCTCTGTATTTACTGTAATTAATAGCAGTGCATTGTAACACCAGCTGCACCCAGAAGTATTCTTTATGTACACATATATGTTTTGTAAATACTCATATCAGAACTTTTGTGTATATTCATTACATACAGTATGTAGACTCTGCTTCCTGCTTAGGACTGTAACAATGATTGTTGCTTACTGCTTGCCTTTCTCAGTGCCAGTTTTGTGGTCAGGTCTAACATGATTGTATAACATAGTCTTCATAAATATTGCACAAATATTGCAACCTGACTATACAATCTCACATATAATATATGCAATATGATCTGCCTTTTACCGTCGGCTATGGAGTGCAAGGCCAGCTTGATTTTGTACAGGGGTGTGGAAATGTTTGCATAAAACTACTTGTTCAGGGGCTAAATCAGTGCATCAATCTACTTGTCTCGCATCACAATCTACTTGTCCTGATTAAAAAATAAATAAATAAATAAATTGTAACCAAAAGTGAGGTGCTGTTAGGAATGTCCATGGCTTTTAAAACCAAAAGGGGCTCTATGGTGACTTAAACGTTTAATTTTTTTAACATTGCGCTGTATGTCTCCTCCTCCCCTCCCTGCCTGCCTCCAGCACCGCACCCAGGAACTAGCAGGGAGGGGAGAGGCCTTGCAGTGTAATGAGCACCGATTGGATGCTCGTCATGGAACAGGAGTTTATCCTTTTTGCTGCCAGAACCATTTTTGCGTTTTTTGCACAAGTTTAAAAAATCATTTTAGGCTTGAAGATTACACAAAACCCCCAAACATATATTCTGAAGGCAAAGACCCCAGAGAATGAACTAGTGGTAGTTCCAATTTTTTATGTCGCATGATATTGCAAAGGTCTAGGATATGCAAAATTTCAGTAAAAAATACACTTAAATTAATTTTAGGGCACAAAAAAGCAATAAATTACCCTATTTTTTAAAATATAAAAGATGAGGTTCCACCGAGTAAATAGATATCCAACATGTCAAACCTTAAATTTTCTATAGGCGACCCTTTAAAGCCCCTTATAGGTCATCAGTATAGTGTTATAGAGGATGTCTCATGCTAGAATTATTGCCCTCATTCTGGCGTGTGCAGTGGTATGTAACATATGTATTGCAATGAACATTTTCAGGCATAGGCGCCCCGGCGCTCGCGCTGTGACTTTTGCACGTGTGGGGGAGGGGCTCAATTTTTTTCTTTTTTTTTTTGTTTGTTTGAGGGGATGTTATGTGCTTGGGTGCAACTTTATTTTTTTACTATTGAAAAAAATATTTTTTTTACTTATTTTCATCACATAGGGGACATAAAGTCCCCTATGTGATGATATTTTTGGTGAAAGGTTCTCTTTAATGAGACATCCGGGGTCTAAAAGACCCTGCATGTCCCCCTGTGCTCCCTTGAATGTAATGCAGTGTACATCACCCTTCATTACATTCTGGAATCTGTGAATGGGGACTTCTGGGTCAGGACAAGAAGGGGAGGGGAGTGGACATGTTCGCTCTCCTCCCCTCCCCTCTAGCCACCAGCACACACTGAGCCAGTCCCGGGCCCGTAGATGGGCAAACGGAGCAGGGGAGAAGTTCACAAGCGGGAGGGCGGAGGCTGGCACCGTGGTGCACTGTGTGAAAACAATCAGATGGCAGTGCTGCCGTCTGAATGCTTTCACCTGACAGGTGAGCCCTGCTGCCTGACCGCAGCAGGGCTAAATGTTGGAAAAAAAGCTACCTACCGGATGCCTGGAACTACATGTCCCGGGCGTTGGGTGATACAAATTCAACATCCCTGTACTAATTGAATCGATTGTTTAGAGTTGTCCTCATGTTACATAGGTCCAGTAAATCTGAAAGAGATTATACAGTCAGGCTGTATAGTGTATGGACAGCTTAAGATTTACTAACTATGTAGTGTCTAAAGCTGGCCATAGATGGATAAAATTTACAACAAAAAGTCTTAGGCCAGCCATACATGGATTGAAATTTGTCCGGTTCTGCAGGGACCGGCCAAGATTCGATCCCTGCATGAGCAGGCTAATTGTACCCAAGTCAATCCATTGATCGACTTTGGTAAAACCAGCCCATCGTCTTTTTTTTACATTCGATTGCTTCTAGTGGTTTAGCCACTAGCAATATTTATTGTGTTCTGCCAGCCGGCAAGGATCCTTGTGGTGGAAGGAAAGAAAATGCAGTCATCTATGGGCTTCTTTAGGAAAAGTCTTAGACAAAATTTGTACAAAAGTTCTCAGAACATTCTCATTCTCGATGGTCATTCAAAAGAATTTGTTTGATTTTGGAATGAATTGACTTTATCAAACGAAAAACGCAACATTTGTTTAAGAACAATGTTCCATCCGGCTCCTTCCAATTTTCTCATCACTGAGGTTGAAAAAAGTGTTGATTTGACCCAGTGATGAGAAAAGAAGATTCTTAGAAAGTTCCTTTGTTTTTCTAAAGTATTTTTGTTCAAAATTGTACCCATCTATGGCCAGCTTAAACAATCTGTTCAGTTTCTATCCAATCAGTTAGGCTCCTGAACTACCCAGTTGTTTACAAATCAGAAGCTGAAGGTCTACTTGGCATCTCCCAACAGTCATCAAGCAGCGGTACTAATCACATTCACTGATCTACTGACAACCATTTAATAGATTAATGAAAATATGGAATGCACAAGCATGCATTTCAAACTTTAATTGCAGTGCTTACCTTCCATATTTAGGGTGCAAAAGGAATAGCGTTCATGCTCCCTAGCCCTCCCACCTTCAAACCCTACCCTTTTTGAAAGGTAAGATTTTAATCAATATCTCAACAAACAGAGTAACAATTTCCAAAATTTTGACAAAACTGCATTTTTTATAGAACATTTGTTTAGCTGATTACATGAAAGCAAGGTTAATAATATAACTTTGATTACAAAATCTTCAGTTTTACTCAAATTAGTTGATTCAAAAATGAATATACCTGCCAACAAAAACTACTCCATCTAGTATTTTGTATGACCGCCATAATTTGTAAGGACAGCACCAAGTCTTCTAGGCATGGAATGATCAAGTTGACAACATATTGAAACATCTATCTTTTTTCATTCTTCAAGAACGACCGACCTCTTTTAGAGCCTGGATGCTGGATGGAGAGTGATGCTCAACTTGTCTCTTCAGAATTCCCCATAGGTGTTCGATTGGGTTCAGATCAGGAGACATACTTTGCCACTGAGTCACTTTCACCCTGTTCTTCTTCAGAAATGCAACAGTGGCCTTAGATGTGCACTTTTCCAACATGACAAGGATCTAAAACACACGACGACCAAGGACACTGAGTGATGGGAGCATCTTCTCTTTTAAAATAGAGCAGTACATCTGTGAATTCATGATACCATCAATGAAATGCAGCTCCCTGACACCAGCAGCACTCATACAGCCCCACAGAAGGACACTGCCACCACCATGTTTCACTGTAGACACCATGCATTTTTCTTTGTATTCCTCACCTTTGCGATGCCAAACTGTTTTGAAGCTATCAGTTCCAAAAACATTTATCTTGGTCTCGTCACTTCAGAGTAGAGTCCCAGTAGTTGTCTTTTTTTTCAGCATGGGCCCTGGCAAATTCTAGGTGGGCTCTTTTGTGCATGGGCTTTAGGAGAGGCTTCCTTCGCGGACGACACCCATACATGCCATTCCTCTGCAGTGTACGCCGTATTGTGTCACAACTTCCATGGATGGCCTGGACGTCTCTGTGAGATAGTTGCAGTGCCATCTTTGCAAATTTTTTTGCACTTTTGCCACAGTATTCTGACTGATAAAGCTTTGCTGATCTTCTTGTAGCCTTCACTTTTCTTGTATAAAGAAATTATTTTCTTTCTCAGGCTTAGTGACATTCTTCTTCCATGTGGTACCATTGCTGACAGCATGAAATGGGAAGGATTTTCTTTAAGTAATGCCCTTTTATAATCAACTGTCTGCTGGAAACCTGTTTCATGAATAATTAGACTCACCTGTAGTTAAATTCTTGTTAATTAAGATTTTGTTGTCTAAAATTTAGCTTTTCTCCTAAGACTTTCATTGGGGTGTATTCTTGTTTGCAATCAATGGACTGCATTTGTGGGAGTATTTTGTAGTATAGTGTCCCATAGAAAATGTTGATTCTAAAGGTTTTCTGACGTGCGTGCGTGCGTGCGTGTGTGTTGACAAGAGGACTGAAGACTGCGCATTCCTTTTTAAACAGTTTTTGTTTTTTAATGACGTGTTTCACACTGCCACAATAGTGAAGCACCTCTAGTTACTTCAAATTTGTTTCCTTCACATTCCAACTTGTTCAAGACCTCCTAAATTATTACTGCATTATTCCATGTTTTCTTGTTCCACTGAATCTATTCGTATGCGCTTCGTTTTGATCAGCCTGTCTGACTTGTCTGTCTTTGTTATTTGGGGTATTTTGAAGAGACTTGGCAGCGTGTCACACAGACATACGACAACTGTGAGACAGGAATGGTCATAGATCAGTGTAGTGTGGACATATATAGAAGGTTCACTGGCAGCCTCTAGAGCAGTAGATGAGATCTATTACTTACCATTCATTCCCAATCTAGCCAATTGTAGTGTAATTAGAAAATAAGGGGAGATCTGGAAGTCAACCTGACCCCAGACAGCATCTGCCTCTTCATCAGAAGTCAATTTGACCCCTGACAGCCACTACCTTCTTGCCTGGAAGTCAACCCAACCCCAGACAGTCTCTACCTCCTCAGAGGTAATTGACCAGGTCTGATTCCTGGCTGAACCCTATCATCTCTTGTCTATAGGGATAAATACGCACATTCACCCAGTGTATATGTTTGTACAATGGTCTATTTCGAAAAACATCATTTGGTATCCAGGTTGTGCATCCTCGGTTGGCCACCATCCAGTGTCTGTAGAGCACCTTGAGCGTTTTTAAAAGCCAATGTATTTGTATCAGCTCTGATAGGTTGTGGTGTGTGGGTGCTTTTTTTTTTTTTTTTATAATTCTCTATCAATGTTTGATTTAGTTTCATTGCATTGTCAGAGGGTTATCTAATTTCTAGGAATATTTTAACCATTACAGTGAAGCATGTAGATCTACAGCACCAAAAATGTAAAGTCCTAAATACTGATTTGATAGCAAAATTGTAAGCAGAAATCAAATTCCACAAGGAGGCTTTTATGAGAAGCATTGTATGGTTGGCATTGATGCTTCTGCTTCGTTTCTAATGGTTAACATATAAAAAAAATGATGTACCTGGGGGCAGTCAGTTTTGCGTGTTACACATGATGGTTCTTTTTCCTGCTTAGTCATACTGCACAGTGATACTGCTTACTGTTAGTCTGTAAGTAAGGTCTGACGTGTCTGAAACAGTAGAGAGATAAGAAAGTCATTTGTTCACTGTTCTTGAACATGTTATATGTTGCAGCCATATTTGTCTCCGCAAGTGGTGTTTGAAATCCCAAACAAACGTTCCGTTTTGCTACCTGCAGCATGCAGTGGCTGCACAATTTGGGTTGAGAGATGTTTCCATGCAGGCCTCTAAACTTGAAGCACTTCTAATAGAAGATGACCATTCTAAGTTAATCCCTAGATACTATTTGATGTCACTTTCCTCCTAGTCTTCGAGGATGGAGAGAATTGAGAGGCAATGGCGTACTGATGGTCCTTCCTTTACGGACAAGGCCTGGAAAGAAATTGAGACCCAACTTCCCATCGTTTTATTGCCCAGAGATAAACTGATCCAGCTTAGATACATAAAATTTATTATACTCCTAGTAGGCTAATTAAAATGAGAAAATTGGATTCTCCAGTTTCCCCACAGTTTCATTATGACTCAAGATTTTTTTTCATATGATTTGGGCATGTCTCAGAGTTAGGAAATTTTGGTCTGCTGTTACTCAATTTTTGGAAGAAAAAATTGTCAATTCCTAATACCTGCACTCAAACTAGCCGTCTGTTCAGTAACTTTGCTAAGGAGATGCATGGCTCACAGAAAACATTACCTAGGTTACTATTCTTTTATGCTAAAAAAGCTCTAGCAAATAGAAGGCATCTTTTCCTCCTACGATCCAATTCTGGATTGAACTATAGAAAAGGCCTTACCTATCTAAAAAATGGCTTATACCTCTAGGGGCTGTCGGAAGAAATTTGAAAAAAATCTGGACAGGTTGGATGACTTTGGTTTCCAGAAATATGGAGGACTAAACTCCAGGCCCTTTAACCCAATATAAGTCTGTATTGTATGCTCCCGAGCAAAGTTTTCCCTTTTAGTATCTTTTTCGTGGAGTGTTTAAGATTTACAGTATACCTGTTACCAGCAGTGGTTGGTTGGTTTCTTTATTTTTATTTCTTTTTAGTTTTGGTTTTCTTTACCTATGCAATCTGCATATCTGGGAAGTGTATGGCTTCAGTCCTGATACAGGCGGTCTATAGATCCGATAGATGCACATACGTTTACTATTGTATTGGCATGCATGCTCTGATACTTCATTGCTGCTGTATAACCTTGTGCCTTACTGCCATATCTGTATGCTGTTTGTTCTGAAAATTAATAAAATTTGACCTTTTAAAGAAAAAGGTGCAACATGAAACGTGGTCACATTAACCAAACCCCCACCCTCAAATCACCCCGTCCATCATGGGTTGCTTCTCCCGAGTGTCCTCTTGTGTTTTGGGTTTTGCCCATCTGTCAACTCGGCAGAGGGGCTCGCAGATCTCAGTGGAGCACAAATGTGATGACGTCACTGCACTTGTAGTCCATTGGTTACATCCAGGAGCCTGTGCATGGCAACCCCCAATACACTGATCACAGTTGCAGTGCTCTGCAGGCTTCAATGTAAACATTAATTAATGCATGTTTTTTTTCTTTTATTAATGTGGATGCATTTATAATATTTTTTGCAAAAGGTGGACTATGCCTTTAACTGACTCAGCTGTTATTAACATGTATGTCTGGGTGAAATATAAAACAAAAAACATATGCTGTATGCCTCTGCAATAAATGCACATTTCTCTATGCTTTGTTTCTTTTAAAACACCAAGTACAGAAAAATACCCTTTGATCGTGCCACAAATCCAGTGAGCTCATAGCCCTTTTTTCTGAGCTGGCACACTGTACTGAAACCTCATGCAATATTGTCAGCCTTGCCTACTCCCCCTTATGTTCTAGAGATGAGAGGGGGAGGTGTTCTGAAGTCCTGTGGGTATAGCTGACAACGCTGCTTGGGATTTCAGTACAACAGCTCAATTATGGAATTAGGCGCTCACTGGATTTTTGGCAGTTTGGCAGGTATTTCTGTATACATGCAGCATTTTTAAAGGGATGGCATTTTGGGAATTGTGCATATATTTCAGAGATGTACGGAATGATTTTTGTTTTCCTTTTTGGCCTGGTGTACATTTTTTTTATCCAATGGTTTTTTTGTTTTTAAGTTTTTCACATTACAAAGACAATACGAAACAGCACAAAACAACGCAAATAATAAACAGATATCAATAGGCAATTAGTACAACGCTATGCATTCTTATATGCAAAACTTCTATTGTGTTCCAGCCTTCAGAATTGAAGGAGGGGACCCGTCCATCGACCCGTGGTCCCGACCTCCCTGGCCTGGTGTATATTTTTTAAGCAGGGAAGTTGATCATATTCCCTGTGATACAGGTGACCAATGGAGAAGAGCATTTACAATTCAGTACATGAATTACAAGAATACATCTATGTATCAGCAAGCAACAGTAACTTTTAGGTAAAAGTTACAAAAATAACTCAGAGCACCCATAGTAATGAATAAAGTGATAAGGGAAGGTATGGGTTACCCATTCCCATTACCCACCCCACCCCCACCTGCACAGCCATTGCTGCTTCCCATAGCAATCAATCAGATCCTGTGTATCATTTCCATATAGAGGAAATAACTACATTCAATTCATTGCTGGGGGTGCCTGTTTACTCAGTTTCAGTTGTTCTATACCAGTCCTAGTCCAAGACTTTCAGCTAGGACATCCCATTGGAGTCTCTCCTATCAGCTGGCCAATCAGAGAGCAGACACAGCCATTCTGATTCAGTTAAGCAGTACTGTTGGTATTAACGAGGTGCAAAGGCCATTCCCCAATAGCGACTGTTCAGCATTTATCATGAATAAGGCCATTTGTATTGCTGTGCAAAGACACACAGGCCCTTTTGCAAGTAGCAAAATTTTTTTTGGATTCATTACTCTATGTACTGTCACTGACGTACAATACAAGGTCAACTAGTAACAGATGAACAGATGAATACAGCATGGCTTCCTAGGCAGAGCCACACCGCAAAATATTACAATCGCAATAAAATGTGCAGTGTTTTGGTAAGGGGCAGCTGAATGCTTTGAAGTCACTGAAGTTGCCTATTGGTAAAAAGAAAAATGTAGGATAATAGAGAAAAGGACAGCTGGGCTACTCTATTGCTATTGTGTGTGTAGACGTGGGAATAGAAGATAAGAGGCCTGCTTTGTCTCAGCTCTTCTCTGGCTCAGAAATGTAAAAGCTCCGTCTCTATTCCCCTCCAGACCTGGCTTTCCAAATTGCCATTTTATTGGCATCGTGCAGGATCTCCATGCCTCAATATACACTGGGTAACGTATGTGTCAGCTCAAATGCATAGATTGAAATGCAATACAAGAATGCTTTGGAATACTTCCGCTTTCTAGAAGAGTTGAGTAAAGCCAAGAATATTTAGGAATTATGCATAGCTGGCATCTGCGCCGCAGTTACTATAAAACACCAGTTACCATTTTAATCTGACATTCCTGATCTGCATACTGGGGACTGACTCATGGTATTGAAGCCGGAGGGCAGCATAACAACCAGGTAATAAGCATTTTCAGATATACTTCCTTTCTAGCTGTACAGGAGCTAGACAGCCCAGCAATACCAAGAGCTCAGGTGATGCTTAATGTACTAGCAGGATCAACAGGTAATAAAAATGTTATAAGGGGGGACTGGTGAATTGGGCATCAATTGACAAGAGAATGCTTAACTGCCTTGAAGCCAGGCGAGTCAAATTTCTGTGTTGCTTGGAGAGCCATCAATCTAGTTCAGTTATTGACTGTTACATTTTCTGACACATCAAGTCAAGTCCTCTACTTTGATTTAAGGTTTATTAGAGAATCCAGTTTCTGTTTTTCTTAACCATTCAGAGATCCAATACCAACCTTCAAGCAATTTAGATACCCCTGGTTACAGCTCATCTCTGGGCAGCTGTTTTTTCCCCCCAGTGTCTCACCTCCTACCTCCCAAAGCCCCTGTGATGTGACCCTCCAGGTTACCATGTGTAAAGACCGATGATCAATCATTGCAGTCAAGGCCTGTTTCTGCCTGATCTTGCTGCCACCCCTCATCACACCATTGCTGCAGTCTTAAGGACCTTTTGAGGACCCACCAATGGACAGTCAACAGGAATTGTCCACATCACTAGGCAATGACATTGACACCTGGGGAAGGGCTGTCATACTCCGCAGGCCTAAAAAAAAATACACTGGATGTGGAGCATCATCTGACTAAAGATTGAGCAAACTATGATGGCCATTAAAGTGGTTCTAAAAGCAGTTTTTTGTTTTACTTTACTGCATTCTCTGCATTAAGGTAGAACACCTTCTGCATGCAGCTTCTCCCCCCAGCCCCCCCTTATACGAACTGAAGCCCAATCTTGATCCAGCGATGTGCACGAGCAACAGGTTTCTCTCTGGCCCTCTCTCTCTCCTCATTGGACAGAGGCAACAGTGGGAGCCACTGGCTTCTGCTGCTGTCAATCACAGCCAGTGAGAAGAGGGGACAACTCAAAAGTGAGCATGCATGATTTCCTTCACAGCAAGCGGCTTGCTATGGGGACACTTGACAGTCACTTTTAGGTTTTTTAATTAGTAGGGCATTTAGATTGGGGAGGGGGGGGGGGGGATTTAGTGGAGATGGGTCTCTGGCCAGAGCACAACCTTTGCTTTAGAGCGAAATAACCTGACAACCTTTTGTTATCTCAGAGACTCTATTAGTAAGTTCTGCTATTTTGAGTTCTTGGGTCTGCACATTTAGCCATTATAAAGGGGGTTCCACTCTACTTATTGGAATTTAGAGATTTCATAGTATGGGGAATATAGCAAGAACAGTCAACTCTCCCATGTGGACAGGAACAGAGTCAGGAATTATGGCCAAGAAATCATGCTGTCAGAGGGTGTCAGCAACTATGTATGAATCCAGCTTGTGTAATGTATCCTAGAGATGCAGCGTGGTTATAGGCAGGCGTACATAAGGAAGTGAGCAGAGTGTTCTGTCCAGCTTCACTGTTTCTATGCAACACACAGGCTCTGCAGGTTGGCTGCTTGCCCCAGTTTTAGCTGGAGCGGGAGCCTTTTTATTTGGCACAGCACTGTTACATTATATGGCTAGGATCTTGAGAGTTTTCCTTGCCAGCAGAAGAAAATCATCTCTGAAAATACAACTGCTTATCTGACGGGATCAGAGCATTTCCCACTGACTCCCACCCTGCCATGATACAGCATTCATAATCTTACAGGGGAATTTTCAAACCGTGATTTCTATAAAGAAAAAATCAATGGTTCCAGAGTCTGGTGGGTTTAGTAATCTGCCGACGTCTTGTATCTCTTAGGACTCATTCACACCAGTGGGCATGCATTATGCTCTGTATAACACGCACCCACTGGTGTGCATTGTGTAGGGGCATTGCACTGTTTACCTTTTTTTTTTTTTTTTTTTATATTATTTTAACCTAATGTTTGTAATTACAAAATATTGAATTCTCTCTAAGCACCACAGAGTGTTGGAATGCAGTGTAGTACGTGGTCAAAGCTTCTGGCCAACTCCTCCTGCTATAGAATTCTGTGTGCTTTGCTTATCTTGAAGTTCCTCCACTACTCTTGTGTTCCCAATAATATCAATGGGCCCCCTTGTAATGATTGGGGAAGCTGTGCAGTCATGCGGATGCATAGATCTGACTGTGAAATTGTCTGGTTAACACTGCAGGGTTAAACCACCTAAGTCAGAAATCTCATTTTTGGGTGGACTGATGAAAAGAAACCTAGAACCTGCCATTACTGACTTCTCGTTCTGCAAAATTCAAGTTGCTTGCAAGTCCTTCTGACCCTCAGATTTCATTGCTGTGAGTCAATGATCTGGAACAAGTATGCAGATAAAAATATTTGACCTTTTTTGTTTTGCATACTTATCAGGGATCTGAAAATACTACTTGCCTGGCTGTTATTTATAACTTCAAACTCTGACCTTAGCCCTGCCCTTTGCTGCACCTCTCTGTTGGCCAGTGAAGCTGCTGAACTTCTTCCTTGGCCAACTGTGGAGGGAGTGGTGCAGAGCTTGACTACTGAAAGCCCAACAAAAATCCCATAAAAGCTGACGCCATTCTGGCTATTTTGTGTCCTGAATGTGAATTTATATTCCTATGTTATTGGTTACATTTACTTTTTTTTTTGTCCATTGAAAGACAGTTCTGCTTTAAGCCAGCCATAGATGGATCAAATCTTGGCCGGTTCAGCAGGGACTCAATCTATCTATGGGCAGGCTGGTTGTACTGAAGTTGATCCATCAATCAATTTCAGTACCACCAGCTGGTTGGATTTCTCAGGTTCGATTGCTGCCGGCAGCTATAGCCCCTAGACTCCCTGCTGGTATAACACAATATCTCTGCAGTAGGGATTCCCCCTTCAATGCAGTCAGTTGAGTGATTTTCAATGGCAAGCCATAGATGGTGTGATTTGTGTGGTTGCAGGAAAGAAAATCGCTTGATTCCACACCGTTGATATTGATGGGGGATTTCCTCCTGAGGCAGTGGGGAGCCTTCCTGGCTAGCAAAATATGATGAGTACTGCAAGCAGCTGTAACGGCTGGCAGTAATCACATCCGAAAAAATCCAACAAGCTAGTTGTACTGAAGTTGATTGGATCAACTTCAGCACAACCAGCCTGCCCATAGATGGGACCGCAGGGACCGGCCACAATTCGAGCCATTTATAGCCGGCTTTTCCTGTGGCCCATGGAAAAATCACATCTATGGCTTGCCTTATGTAATCACCAACTGGGTATATTGCCACCTGCAGTAGTGGGATTCTAGGTGCAACTAAAAAAAAAAAGCTCCTGTTGGTGGCTAAAACCCCATCCACGACTGTGGACAGCTTCATTACATGTATAGCAGTATTTACACAACTGGGCAGCAGCAAGCCAGAGGTGCTGTGTCCTCCAATGAATGCAAAGAAAAGGATGTTGCAATGAGTGCAAAAGGGAAAAAAAAAATTGGAGTCTCTCTTTAAAGCAAGTGAGTGAAATCCAGTCTCTGGGAGCATGAACTTGTGAGCTTTCTGGTAACGGATGAGGCTGGCTCCTGGCAGACCGGCAGCTGTGCTAGCCTTGTACTTATATGGGGCAGCTGCAGAGCCAGCTGTCGTGTGCTGTGAATCATACGCCAATGGATGCTGTAAATAGACCTGAGTGTAGTAATCTAATACCTACCAGCTTTTGCATCTTACAGAGGGACTTGAGAACACCCCCCACCCCCTAGACGCAGCCACAGTTAAAGTTCCATTTAAAAGACAGTTTGCCCTCTAAACAAAAACTGCAGAAAATGATTCAGCTTATTAAATAAAACCCGCCTCTTTCTTCTCATTAATCACTCTCCTTAATTCAGCCAGAATTTTTTTTGCGTTCTGCTGTTGTTGTTTAACTCTATCAAGGGATCCATTGAGGAGATAGATTGGTGAGCGGGAGCAGTACTCTCGAACAGAACTGGCAATCATTAGCAGCGTTTAGTACAGTAATGTGAATTCAGGAGCCATTAACAGTCTTGTAATAGAATTAATGGGCCATCCTGCTTTTTAAGAGCTTATCAGTAGAGACTGGCAGTACACTATGAACATGTGGGGAGATATAAAAGGGCCATATGCAGTATATGAAGTTCTGAAATGAACAGACATTGAGCCGGTGGGATGGTGGGGCTGTCAACAAAGTTTTAGCCATAGGTTTTCCAGCCAAGGACCATTTCTGTGCCATGGGCAATGGGGATTTGTGTTTTTTTTTTTTTCTTTCCCTTTATCTTTATATTATCCAGAGGGGATTGGATAAACCTACAGGTAAAGGTGGCAAGCCATGCAGCACTGCAAAATGATTTAGCTAGAAGTGTGACTGTGATGGATGCCATTGTAACAGAGATAGTTACTGTCACTTAGTGGATAGTCTACTGCTGGTCAGCACAATTCATTTTTATTATATTCACTATTATGGAAGATGCAGTAAGGGGAGTGAGACTTTTGGAGTATGTGGTGGTGATGGAGGAGCTGATTCAGAAACTACACCGTATTACCACCTAACATGGAAATATAATGCGTTTTAAGCACCACAAATCAAAAGTGCTTTAATTAATTTGTAATATTCAAAGCAAACTCGCCCATCCATGTCTGCAGTGCTTTATTTTGCTGAGGAGTCACTTTGAAAAACATCCCTGAGCATTTCTTGCCATGGCCATCTTGAGTAAGGGCAGATGAGTCATATAGCAATTACTTCCTGGAATCAATCAGCCCAGGCAGGAGGGCATGCTTAGCTGAGAATACCCCTCCTCCCCTCCTGAAGACTCCTGGGATGCAAGACATTATTTGCCTAGGCCAAAAACCAGGAAGTAACTAAAAGAAAAAAAAAATATGATATACCTTCCTATCGATTTACTAATGCTAGCAGCATGAGGATTACAAATAGCCACTGTTGATTGAGACAGTGTATTTCTGCCTTAGAACCATTATATATAGATATATTCCAGAATCAATATAAAAAAAAATCTAAAATTATTATCAAGGAAGGTGTATATACACAGTGTGTGTGTAAAAAAAAAAAAAAGTGTATGTATGTGTATATATATATCTCGATAGATCGATATCTCTATCTAGATATATATACACCCTGTGTATCTCTATCCTCTTTAACTTTTTTTTAATATATTATGCATATGCCATCTTGTGGAGCCTATTGTTTTTACTTCCTCAGTGATGTGATCTTTCCTTCTCAGGAAGTTTTTGTAGGGACTACTTCTGTCCTATTACATTACTGGATCGAGGCTAAGAAACAATTTGAATAGGAGAACACAGGGCAGAACTGGGAAAAGCCACATGCCCCTAATACAAATGTTTGAGTGTAATGACAGACTAATAGGGAGGAGTGGAAAGCAGATGATCTCTGACTTGTGCAGCCAGCAGAGATTAAGCCAAGAGGTCAGAGAATCTTAGGTCCTGCTGCTACGCCTGGCCAGCACTGGGAAATCTATTGAGAAAGCGACAAGGCATGTCAATTTGCAAGTGTGCATGCATGAGCTATTTTTGACAATCAGTATGTGGATTTATTAAAAAAAAAAAAAAACAAAAACAACAAAACTTCTGGGAACACACATCAATGACTATTGTTTTTTGTCATTTTTCTCACAGGTACTAGAAGATAACGACTATGGCCGGGCAGTGGACTGGTGGGGTTTAGGTGTGGTCATGTATGAAATGATGTGTGGTCGTCTCCCCTTTTACAACCAGGACCACGAAAAACTCTTTGAACTTATTCTTATGGAAGAAATTAGATTTCCTCGCACTTTATTACCTGAAGCAAAATCTTTGCTCTCGGGTTTGCTGAAGAAAGATCCAAAACAAAGGTAAGACCTGAAGGCTCTGGGTTAAGCCTTTTCAAGGTAATCGAAGACTGAAATATGGAAAGAGTTATCACACCTGGCAAGCCCTGAAACAGTCATCCTTATCCCTACTTTCTGCTTGAAGCCATGATATGATATCCATATATATGTTCTGTGACAGAAGGATGAAGATAACAGACCTGGAGCCCACAACTTCGGAAACATATCGGCATTGGCAGTTCCAATATTTCCATCTTCTGAATCCATTTGGCTTCTTATACTTTTGACCAAAAAATAATAATTTGTAATTATGTCTGATGTATAATTCCATGTGAATAGATTTTACAAAGAATAGAGAATTCAGTGCAAGCCCAACTCACTTCTCCTGTACCTTTGTGACCTACAGACAGTACTACAAACCATAGCATTTTTTAATTCAAATAGTCATATTCTACAAGGCATACATATGACGGCAACATAAAGTACAATGGTAGGTACATACAGGCCATTTTTCAGGTACTGATAGAAACCATACAACAGAAGTGGGAGCGATGCCAAGGGCTATGAACCCATTAAGAGGCTAGGTGAGACACTATGACAAGACGTTAGTATGAACTAAGCCTGAACTGCAAAGACAAGGTTACATCCCGACCTAAGTTGCCATTTGCCAACAATCTATGAGAATTCAAGCCAGGTTTTTTTCCCCTAATCACCTAGTTTACTATCTGTAAAATAGGTTTTTTTTTACATCTTCTATCATATTGACACCTTTAGCCCTCTCCCCACCAAAAAGGAAAAACAATCCAGTTAAGTCACACCTCTGTATTTCTTTCAGATCAGTGTCTTAGAATGCAGTGGAGACACATTGGCACCCAGCAGAATTCTCTTGTGGTGGGTTTCCTTTGAGGAGAGACCCATTTATTTAAAAAGATATATAGCAAAATAGATCAAGTTAGTTTGCTCATGGTGATGGTAGACCATCGGTCCAATTGCTTTAATTAAAAACATTGATAGGTACATAAATATATACATAAAGCTGTATAAATGTCAAACGTTTACTAAAATGTGTATACTATTATTTGTGTTTGTTTTTTGATAAACACAGGAATTGCCATCATACAGTTGGCAGTCTGTGGTAGTGTTGGCATTTGCTGGCTCTGCATAGCAACATCCAGTGAAATATGACAGCTTGGCTGTTTACTTTGCTTGTTAGTTCAGGCTTATTGCTCCTGGTAGCAGTTATTCTTGAGACCCTTTTGGATCTTTCGGGAGTTTGTGAGAGGTCAGGAGTTGGCAAAACACAAAGTAAGGATTAGTGCTGTTGTATTTCTTTGGACTTGTATACAGCATGGCTTTTGGCTTGGATTGGGCAGCACTCCATCCCAATGTTTTCATTACTACTGGACAGGATCCTTTTGTCCACATAGTTTTTTTTTTTTTTCCCCCCACTCTAGACAGAGCATAACTCTGGGTAATCGGACAGGATTTTTTCCCCTCACTTTTTTATGTTGAAACAATGCTTTGCTTAAGATGTTAAAATTATCATAAAAATATTGCTACTATTGTTTGTGTATAACACATCTGCTGTTAGCTAAAGCCAGGTTTCCCATTCAGGGTTCCATGGAACCCTATGGTTCCTCTAGAGCACAGGTGTCAAACTGGTGTCAACAGGCGGCCCTCCAGCTGTTGCCAAACTACAAGTCCCATCATGCCAATACCTTTCGCAGTCATGCTTGTAACTGTCAATCTTGCAATGCCTCATGGGACTTGTAGTCTGACAACGGCTGGAGGGCCGCCAGTTTGACATCTGTGCTCTAGAGGTTGCTAGGAGTTCCTTGAGCAATCAGAAATTTCTGTCTCAGATAAGTTCCCACTGACACCATTGATTGGCCATTGAGCATTCTTCCCACTTACTATTGCACTAATGGATCATGAGCTGTAGATCTAGTCATTTTTAGCAGGGTTCCCTGAATCTGAAAAGTTGTTTCAATGGTTCCTCTGTGTTGAAAAGGTTGAGAGAGGCTGAACTAAAGCAAGAAAGCGAAGTAAGTTGAACTAAAGCGAGGAAGTGATGCACAGAAATCACCTACAGATTCTTGCACAGACAGCTACTGCTCCCCTTGGAAAACTCAAAGCCTAGGGTGCTCTTTTATACTGAACCAGACTTCTGTATCTTTCTGCACCCCATCTCCTACATTTCACCATTGATCTTAGAGTGATGGACAACCCATGTACATGATGTGGAAGGCTTGATTTGACTCTTTAAGCAGACAAATGGAGCGAAGACCACAGGTGCAGTGATTCTACTTAGGAGACCATGGGAAATCTAAGAACGTGGGTGACTCAGGTGGCCAGGATATGTCCAACTAATAGAAGAGCCTTGGGTGTAATAGTCTTTATATTAGGAGTAATTTGAATTGGTTGCATACATAAAATCAGAATGGAGTATGTATTTGCAGTAGATTTAACACTTTTCTTCACACATGCAGGTTAGGTGGCGGCCCTGATGATGCAAAAGAAATCATGCAACACAAATTTTTTGCAGGAATCGTATGGCAGGACGTTTATGAGAAAAAGGTAATGCCAGTTTCTTGATTCATGTTTTCTCACTGTAAGAATCTCCAGATTTCTTTCAGATTAGTGAAGCTCTAATACAGGGTTTCTTAACCAGGGTTCCATGGAATCGTGGGATTCCTCCAGAGGTTGCTAGGGGTTCCTTGAACAATGAGCAATTTCTGCCTCTTCGATAAGTTCCAACTGACATCATTGATCTTTTTAGCTATCTTTAAGTAGGTAATTCTTCCCAGTGACCACAAGTGTAAGAAGCATTCTTCCCACTGACAATCACACTAATGTATCATGAGTTATAGTAATTCTTAGCAGGGGTTCCCTGTGCCTGAAAAATTATTTCACGAGTTCCTCTGTGTTGAAAAGGTTGAGAAAGGCAGCTGTAATAAATTGTGCCAAATCTAACTTTTTTTAATCTGAATTGCTTCATGGCTTTAAACCTGATTGGTGGTTGTTGAGCAACACAGACTGTACATACTTAGGACAAGTAAGGCCATAGCATATATTTTAGAAATATATTACAGAAAAATGGACAGTTGCATTTGCACCCATGGGTTTACATTTCTAAAAAAAAATGTTTTTAGCAGTGACAAAGCTGGCATGGTACAACTGCTTTATGCTGCAGCATAACTTCCCCCCCCCCAACCCTCCCTACTCTGACCCCCCCCCCCACTCCAGAGTGAAGAAAAGCACAGCTGTTGCCGATTATGGCAGCTGTGTTGGCACACTATTGCTTGGCAAGGGGTGGGGCATCCTGGCACAATCTGCAGAGCCCAGCAGCCTGCGCACACTGGATTCCAGGAGCCAAGATGGTGCAGAAGGCCTCAAATTGATTTTACAATATGAACCAATGTCCTGCCAAAGAGAAATGGAGTGTCCTGCCTGTGAAAGGGGGAGGGTGACAATCTGTCAGCCTTATAAATAACCACTTTGTCATAGAATTGCTCTATTCCCATCATGTTTGTGGTTCAGCGATAAACGAATGCCCTTTGCAGTTCTAAGGACCTCCTATTAATGTTTAATATGCTCAGTTGTTTCCAGACTTTGGTTTTAGCTTGGCTAGTGCATGCTGCATAGATATTGTCCGTATCATAGACTAAGCCAGCAAAGTAAGGGAAGTTGATGATTTTTATTTAGTTTTTTTTACCACTTGTCTAAATTGTCGAAATCTAAAAACAGATTTCTGACCTTTGAGTTTGTTTAGGGTGATTGGAGATACTGCATGTTTGGTAATCAAACAATGCTACTTCTCTACCCTCTGCTGACTCAGATTTGAATGCAGATCGCTGTCCCCTGAGCATGGTGGAGTGCGGCCAACCCTGGGGAAAAAAAGCTGCTTACAGCATTCTTGTAGTTGATCGCTTTACTCCCGCCTTCATGTCATAGGGAAAAGTGGTCCCCATTTGTATCCATGTATGGAAAGGATGCATTATATAAAGATGGCACTGTCTTGAAGACCTGCATGCATATAGGCCACTCTTCTCTCTCTGTTCTGGGTTTGGCTATGTAGCTTGTATAGATAGTGTTGTTCTCTATACAGCTGTGTGGTTTTTTTTTGGGGGTTTTTTTTCCCGAGGCCATTAAATGAGAAGAGATCAGAGAAGAGGAAGAAAGGAGTGGTGCTTTTCTTCATCACTTCTCTGATCTCTCCCTCTATGCCTCGTGGCTTTGGGGTGTATCACATTACATTCCCTTCACAGGAAATCTGTATATGTAATGCTCTTTTTGGTGGCTTGTCTCTATCCCCTCCCTATGTGTACAAGCCCTAATTCACACATAGTCCCTGCTTAGACATGCGTGGGGCAGAATTGCACCCATTTTTAGATTGGTCTCTACCATGTCTGTTTTAAACAATGGTATCCCATTTTTAAGGCTGTAGCAAGTCAGAGCATTGCCTAGAATTGTATGTAAACAGCCACTTTAAATACAACCAGTCACGATCGGGCTTGTGAAAAATTAGCAAAACTCTCTTTTTGAAAATGTTAGTTGCAAGTTACTTTAACCTAAAGGCTTCAGCACATTCTGAGTCACTGACTTCAGAACAAGTGTGCAGAGAGAGATATCTGACATTCCTAGCTGCATGCTTGGTCCAGGTCAGGGATTCAGAAAGTATTGAGGTACAGGCATCCAGGCAGCAGTCAAGCAACTCTAGTCTGTGTTACAGGTGAAAGAACCCTCAAAGCTGTAGGACCACGTAGTGGCCCAAAGACGTCTCCTCTGTGGAACCAGATATAAGGCAATCATCACAGGTGGCCTGGACACCACTTTGGCCTCAATGCACACTTCAGATCAGGGTATGCAAAACTGGAAAAAGCAAAAAGGATGGGGGGGGCACCAGCTTAGTGCTTTACCATAAGACTTTTTATTGATCAAAACAAATTCCAATATACTCACAAATGTGCAGGATAAAGTGTATGTAAAACAATCCAATCCAGTCTCAACAATGTACACACGTCCATTTACAGAGGCGTAGCTTACACGTTTCAAGGGCTGTACCCTCTTCACCAGCTCTGGTGAACTAGGTATAGGCCTTGAAACGTGTAATCTACGCCCCTGTTGATGGATGCTTGTACAGCATTGGGATTGGATTGTTTTACATATACTAGATCTGTACTTTTGTGAGTATATTGGAATTTGTTTTGTAAATAAAAGGTCTTCTGGTAATGCGCTAAGCTGGTGCGTACCCCCTTCTCTTTGCTTTTTATCCAGGCAGCAGTATTGAGGTTTATACAACCTTTTAGCCGGCCTTTTCAAAGGGGCTCAGCAAAAATAACACCAAATAAGATGCCTAATGTAAACCTTAGAAAAGAACTTCAGCACAGTTATAATTTAACCACTTGCCATCCACCCTATAGCAGAAGTACTGCTACAGGGCTGTACAGTTGAGCAAAATCACGTGTATATATACACGTGATCTGCATTTCCTGGCGGGGGACCACCCTATCCATTGTCGCTGTTGGCGGCTGGGGATTTAAATCGGGTTCCGCTCAGCGATTCCAAGTCGGCACTCAGTGATCGTCGGCAAAGCTGACAGGGGAGGGACAAGTGTGTAAACAACACAGGTCTCTCTCCTGTCAGCATGGACATGCTGCTTTGTATCTCCCTGCACAGCAAAGAGATACAAAGCAGCATGTCTCCTAAGTAAAACCGCACACAGTTAACCCTTTGATCACCCCTGATGTTAACATCTTCCTGCCCAGTGTCATTAGTACAGTGTCAATGCTTTTTATTAGCACTGACCACTGTAGTAGTGTCACTGGGGATGTCAGTGGCAGTTAAGTTCCCACCCAGTGTCAGAATGCATGCCACAGTCCTGTTATACGTCGCTGATCGCTGCTACTTGTATAAAAAAAAAAAAAATTCCAGTATACATCCTGCCATTTGTAGACGCTATAACTTTCACATAAACAAATTAATATACAATTAGTAGGATTTTTTTTTTAGCAAAGACGTAGCAGAATACATTTTGGCCTAAATGTATGAAGAAATTAAATTTTTTTATTGGATATGTTTTATAGCAAAAAGTCAAAAATATATATATATATATATATTTTTTTTTTTTCTTCAAAATTGTCAGTCATTTTTTGACTATAGGGCAAAAAATAAAAAGCGCAGTGATTATCAGAAACCACCAAAAGAAAGCTCTATTTGTGGGAAGAAAAATTACATACATTTATGTACAGCATTGCACGACCACACAATTGTCAGTTAAAGTAACACAGCGCTGTATCGCAAAAAATGGCCTGGTCAGGAAGGGGGTAAATCCTCTGGAGGGTGAGTGGTTAATATTAAGATTCCTGCATGATCCCTGTCTTGACTGGTTCTATTTAAAACATTATATTTGACCTAGGCTTGCAAGTACTCATCAATTGTCAGGTTTGAGCAGTAGCCTCCTATCCTGACACTTGACTACAGGCCTTGGGCCTTTTGCACATGAAATGCTGATGTCCAAATTTCTGCTTTTAAACATATCCATTACTATTTGTATATTAATATTATGTTTCGTCTTCAGCTTGTACCACCTTTTAAACCACAAGTCACATCGGAGACAGATACAAGGTATTTTGATGAAGAATTCACGGCGCAGATGATTACCATTACACCGCCGGACCAAGGTATATGAGGACTTTTTTTTTTTTTTTATGTTTTGCTGTGTGTGTAGGTAGGTTTGTAAAATTCTGGTATGAGAGTTATAAAATTGCAAGGAATGAAAGGAATGACAGATAAAGTAGATGGTACATTGGCCTCAAACAAGCTGGTATTGGCAATTGAGGGAAGGGCAAACTGATGACCTTATCGGTGTGCTGCTCCTCATTCATTATCCAGTCAGCAGGTCAGAGTTTGTCCCGGACCAAGATGTGCTGCCACTGCTTTTCTATTGCAACTGCTTGGCTTTGCTGTTAACCTTTGGTGGGTAGGATCATTCACATGCATGTAAATTTAGTGTACTTGCCCAGGGTTCAACTTTTTGTAGTGAAAATTCAAGCATAGCATACTTTGAAAATACAGACCTGCTTGTACACCCTGCAGAAGCTAATGTATTACTTTGAGTTTATTTAAAGACTAAAGCTTGTGAAACAGCAATAGTGACACCAACTGGCATTAGCCATGTATTTCATACATCATATGAAAAGTATAACAATATATAATGCACCTCCCTACACAGAGTACTTGTAAGCAATCACAGGAACTGTAGTCGTTGCCATTGGATTATATGCAGTTATCAATCCTACTTTGGATAAGTTATCCTCCCACTGTCAGCATGCCTCAGTTTTAACAAAGCTGTACTGAAAGCATTACTATAAAACCAGAAGGTTTAGGACCTGTATTCCTCAATGGACTCCAAGGAATTTATGTTGAGTGCAAAAATGGTATTCTCTTCTTTTTCAATTAAGAGACACAGGAAATATTAACCTTTGGGATATCCAAAAGCAGTCCAGCTGAGTGATGGGTAACACGGACTACGTGCAGGTCCTGAAGGACCTTGTGCCTAAATCTGATAGTAGAGCGAGAAGCTGGTAAACTGCTTATGGGGTCCATCCAGAATTTCAAAAAGGAGATAAATCGTCTCATGCAAGCAGTGACCAAGAGACTCTTACAGCCTGAATCACATTCAGAATATAGAGGGAAACTTTCCTTTTTGGTGAAGCGAGACGGAGGGGACAGTAGAACAATGTCATGGTTAAGGTGAAGGGCAGAAATTACTTAGGCAAGAAGGAAGCCCTGGGCCCCAACACAACCTTGTCTCTATGCATAAACAGACAGTGTTCCTTGCAGGATAGTAAGGCTGCCAGTTCCAATACTCAAACTTGCAAGATTAAAGGATACAAGAAGCACTGCCTTATGGGTGAGAGTAGTGAGAGGTATGGCTTCAGTAAATTCAAACAGCAGTTTCTAAAGTGGAGAGTAAACCAGTTTCAGATCCCAGAGTTGCACAGGAACAGATGGGGGGGAGCTACATAAGTGACAACCTGCACAATCGGACTGAGAAGCCAATGGTCTCTAAAACAGAATAAAAAGGGCAGAAACCTGACCCTTTATAATGCCAGGAACAAGACGCTGATCCAGACACAGCTGAAAGAAGGAGAGAATTCATCCAATGGAGAAGTTCCTGGGGTGGAAGCCCTGAGACTTGTGCTATGTGAAGAATGCCTTCCATGTCTGATAATAGACCTTGCAAGAAGTAGATTTTCTAGCTTTTAGCATTGTAGGAAGCAGACTCAGATGCTCCTGTCCCTCAGAACCTGGACTTCTACAACCATGCCATTAAGCCAGCGACTGTGAATGGTATACTGGTTCTTGGGATAGAAGATCCATTAGTGCCCAGATTGAAAATGGCTAGAATGCCCTACAGTTCAGTCCTGTGAAGCAGGCAAGGAATAAGTTTCAGGGGAGGAAAGGCATATATTAGAGTGTACTAAATCTGCAAAGCCACCAGACTAAGCTACTGCTTCTGCTAGAGCATCCCTATACCTGGAGACAAACCTGTCCACATCCTCTGTCTCCCTCCTACAACACAGGTTCTGGAACACCTCAGGGGAAGTA
Source organism: Staurois parvus (assembly GCF_062004578.1). Lineage (NCBI taxonomy): Eukaryota > Metazoa > Chordata > Amphibia > Anura > Ranidae > Staurois > Staurois parvus. Next base: position 2,115,576 of record NW_028318035.1, on the reverse strand, counting down.
GGGAGCACTCCCCCAGGTAAAAGTGCTGCCTGCCAATTTTCTACATGTACATGGCTGACAAGGTTGGAATGTGACGTTTTGCCCAGGACAAAATCTGATCTACCTCTCTTGTAAGACAAGACTTGTGATTCTTTCCTGATGATCGATGTACTCAACCATCCTGGTATTGTCTGTCTAAATCCAGATTGAATGATCATCCAGTGGACAGTCAAATCGCCCAGAGTTCTTAGATGTTGATTGGGATACAAGATTTTTCAGTTGACCAAATCCTCTGCACCAGCATACCCAGAACTCCTCCCTTGCCTGACAGGCTATGGGCATTCATGAAGATTCTACAAAAAATGAGAAAGAAGGACTTTAGAGCCAGATTCCAGAGTCACCAGGCCAGGGAAAATCTTGTCTTTGGTGATAGATGCATCCACCTGGCCAGAGACTGGATCGGCTCATCCCATGTCACCACAATGTTGCCTTGTAAAGGTCTAACATGAAACTGGGCAAACGGAACTGCCTTAAGAGGCAACCATCAGATCTGGGGCTCTCAAGCAAAAGATTGAAAGCCAGACAGCTCCTGGACTGGAGAGTCTGAATTTGAGAGTGGAGTGTCTGAAGTTACTCAACTTGAAGGGACACTCTGGCCTCAGCTTTATTCAGTAGACTCAGATACTCCAAATGATAGTGTTAGTTTCAGCAACTGTTAGTGCATGTTGCACATCCATCCGAATCACTTTAACATATGGTCAGTCAACGTTATGTTGTTCAAAATAATAGTCTACTCCAACTGTTCCTTCAACAGGAGGTTGTCTAAATATCCCAAAAAGTGGATGCCAAGAGAATGCAGCAGGGCTAGTACAGAGGCAAGCACTTTGCTGTGGTGCCAGTGCATTACCAGTTAATGGCTCTGCCCTTTTGGCCTCTCGTCTGCACTTCATGTATTCACCAAAGTGTAGGAATCATTGATGTGCTGGAAAGATGGGACATATAAGAAAGCAACTTTTGAAGTCAGAAAATCTCCCTGGTGATTGGAGGCTATGACCGTTTTGTTAGATTTCATGCACAATTTTTGGACTTGAAGATACGCAGAGCTTTAAAATGCAGAATGGGACACATGCCTCATTTTGGCCTGGAAACGATGAACTGGTTGGAGTAAAATCCCTTCAGCCATTCATAGGAACTGGGGCAATAACACCTTGATCCAGAAGAACTGAGGCGGCTCGATGGACCACCTCCCCTACCCCAAGCATCTGAGACGTAAGGTGTCCAAGCATCCATAAAGGTTAAGGAACGTTGGAAGTCTTGACGTGAAGGTTGAGGGAATGCACAATTGTTGGGGAGGTTTCTTGACAGATAAGGAGAGAGACGTCTTTGTGGTCTGTTCCATATGCTTCTTCCACAAAGGAAGATGGGTGATTTTACCTCCAGCTGGTCCAAACAGATGCTGTCCCTTGAAAGCCATGCGGATTAAACATTATTTTAAACAAGGGTTCAGCAGTCCAGCCAAAGTACCCTATACATATGAACTGACTGGATCCACAATAGGAATAGACTACTTCTGCACAAATCCTCCCTAAATAGATACAAGGCAAATAAGCATTTATTTGGAGCAAACAGTTTACTATGTTTCTGATTTACATATAGAAACAGTTGGAAAAGAGGGTCTAAAGGGGGAGTTTTTGCAGCCTTAAAGGTTTTAAATGATTTAACATTGGAGACAGCACTGGTAGAAGCTACAGGCTGATCCTCAAGGTTCAGAGTGGTGCATGCCGCATTAATAGGGGCTGAAATGGTCTCCTTTAATTTGGAAGTAGCAGTAGACTGCCACCTCAGGGGGAAGTTTACCAGTAAAGAAATGGAAAGAATCAGGAAGACTGTCTGTGACCAATAGCTCAGAAGCTGCTATGGCATGTAAATCTGATATAGAATCTGCAAGAAAGAGAGCACAGGAGCATGTGTCTGATCAGTGTTGGCAAATAACGGTAATTTGGGTAATGAAATCTTGCATGACTATGGTAAAAACCTCAGTCGAGAGAGAAGAGGACCCAGCAACACCCGATAGTCTTCCTAGACTCAAAGATCAAACAGACTCAAAGCATAGGAGGATAACATGATTTTAGACTGCAGACATCAGCATTGTCGAAAGTGCGCTACAAGCAACCCCAGAACTGTTAGTAGAATGTGCGCTGGGGACAATGACCCCTAGGCTATCCCTATAATGTCCATTCCAGCGGGGTCCAGATGCTATACTCCAAAAGACCAGGCTGATGATGACTGCGCTAGAAAAATGCAGTCAAAAAAGGGAAAGATCCAATGCAGTGAAGAGTGACTGAAGAAAAAAAAAATTGAAGAAAAAAAAAGTTAGTAGCAAGTTGTATTAAAGTGGAGCTTTAGAAAAGATGTCCATCCTCTTGGAACACTAGAGAAAAAAGTGAAGGTGGTAGTGGTAGGGATGATCATGGGCTGGCCTAGTCTTTTTATTTGCCATTGTCCAGTCCTCCTGTAGGCATCAGAATAATGCAGAAGCTTGACTTCCTTTGATTCAAAAATGTTCTTTTTTTCTTGGCCAATGAGTGACAGAGTGCTGAGACAAGAACTCCAGTATGTGTTTGTTTTTTGTTTTTTTTTTTTAAGTCAGATTTAGACTGGGAATGGGATAGTCCAGTAATTATGGTAGTGTTCTGCAGCACTGGAGTCTTGGGTTAAATCTAACCAGGGAATTCTATGTTCATCTGAACATTTTCCTGATCTGGTTTCCCCCCAGAGTTGCGCTTACACACTGGTGTCAGGGACTGTTCTATGTACCAAGTGCTTTATAATATGTTTCACAATTACCGGTAATGCAAGAAAACAATACACTCTGGAATTTTCAGTCACTATTTATGTTCAGTTGAGGCTCGACCCTTCTGCAATAAGCACTCATACATTAAATGCATTGGTAGCTGTCCTCTGCTTGTAGCCCCAAAGGTCGACTGATTGGCAGCTGATTCACAATGGGCAGTCTAGATTCAGACACTGCAGATTATAACAGCTGTCTCTTTTTCCATTACATGGCTAACTGAAGCTGAAAATCCCATTAGTCCCAAGTGCACAGGACAAGTGGAAAAGTCACAGCGTACTTGCGGTGTTGAAGGGCTGGTGAACTTTTAACTGTCCACCCCATATAAAACTTCAAGAAGCTGAATGTTGCTGGCTGTAAGCAGAGGTTCTGCAGCAGCTGATCCAAGCTTTCATGCGCTACCGAGAAATTCTCTAATCACTGACAGTCTTGTCTGTTGGCCCGTCCTCTGCTTGTTAATCTTCTAGCCATTCAGGGTATTTACTTCCTGATCAAAAGTTTAAGGCTCAACGCCAGATCCAAAACTTCAAGAAGAGGCATACGGTTTCACAGGATAAAGCTATTTGTTAGATGTTGCCTACGGATACCTCCCACTCGAAATAACTTAATACGTCCTGCCAGGACACATGTTGAACCGCCTCCCTCAGTGTAATATCAGATCTAGGAGTTCTTGAGTGGAAAGTGGGGGATCCTTGTGTAGATTCTGGCAACATTTTCAAAGATCAATCCTACATGCTTTATTGGAAGTCACTTGATTTTAACTTGTTTCGAGAGCAGTTGGTGTTCAACATACTCACAAGGCAGTTAAAGGTTTCTTTGAAGAGCCTAAAGTGTTTGAAGCCGTGAGAGTAAGGTCTTTTTTGCAGCCTTGGCTTAAACTAATATATAAGGGTGGATATTTGAAAGCTGAAACATAAAGTGGCTGCTCCTCTGTTTGTGTTCACTATAGGCATGTTAAGCATATGTTGAGGGACTTGACTGAATATATTTTTTGACCCAATATAAAGAATGTGCACTTCATTCTGCACTCCTGTGACCTGTATTCAGCCGACAGTGGGCTAAAGCCTACTGTTGGCTGATGTAACAAAGCCAGTACAGACTCTGGGTGGATCCCAACATTAAAGTCAGGATCTCTCCAGATGCCTGGACCGGCAGCTGTCTAAGCCTCTTGGAGAGACCCAGCTGCTCCCACCCCCTCCACAGTCCAGTCACGCTGGAGGGGCAGAGCAGAGGGCCGGTAACTGACAGTCACCAGCTCTCTGGTCACTGAAGACCAAGAACTGAGTAATCAATGGTGTTTGCTCAGTTCTCTGTGCAGAGGTAGGGGGGACAAATGCAGCATTGGATCAATGCTGCATCCACCTAGGTGAGTACGTATGTTTGTTTTGTTTTTTTCATATTGCGCACTTCTCTTTTAAGTACACAGACTTGGTGTTCAAACAGGTACTTATTGACCTTATTCATTGATGATCATGTATAGGAAAACACACAATGCTGCTACCCTATGATTACTAGATATTTGGGCTGGATGGAAATCTGGTTGCAGATTGTTAATGCCTGTGTGTACTGTTACTATGCAGCTCCTTTTGTTTCTTGTATTCCTGAATCAGAACACTTTGCTCTCAGATTATCCATGTTTCTGGCCAAATCTCTTAAAGGTTATAATGCCTAACACAATACTATGGAGAAAAATCTCCATACAATCTTCTTTAAATGCACCACAACTACAGGTGAAACTCAAAAAAATTGAATATCCTGCAAAAGTTCATTTATTTCAGTAATGCAACTTAAAAGGTGAAACTAATATGAGATAGACTCATTACATGCAAAGCAAGATAGTTCAAGCCGTGATTTGTCATAATTGTGATGATTATGGCTTACAGCTCATGAAAACCCCAAATCCACAATCTCAGAAAATTAGAATATTGTGAAAAGGTGCAATATTCTCGGCTCAAAGTGTCCCACTCTAATCAGCTAATTAAGCCATAACACCTGCAAAGGGTTCCTGAGCCTTTAAATGGTCTCTCAGTCTGGTTCAGTAGGAATCACAATCATGGGAAAGACTGCTGACCTGACAGTTGTGCAGAAAACCTTCATTGACACCCTCCATAAGGAGGGAAAGCCTCAAAAGGTAATTGCAAAAGAAGTTGGATGTTCCCAAAGTGCTTTATCAAAGCACATTAATAGAAAGTTGTGTGTAAGAAAAAGGTGCACAAGCAGCAGGGATGACCGCAGCCTGGAGAGGATTGTCAGGAAAAGGCCATTTAAAAGTGTTGGGGACTTTCACAAGGAGTGGACTGAGGCTGGAGTCAGTGCATCAAGAGCCACCACACACAGACGGATCCTGGACATGGGCTTCAAATGTTGTCGTGTTCCTCTTGTCAAGCCGCTCCTGAACAACAAACAACGTCAGAAGCGCCTTACCTGGGCTAAAGAAAAACAGACCTGGTCTGTTGCTCAGTGGTCCAAAGTCCTCTTTTCTGATGAGAGCAACTTTTGCATCTCATTTGGAAACCAAGGGCCCAGAGTATGGAGGAAGAATGGAGAGGCACACACTGCAAGATGCTTGTAGTCCAGTGTGAGGTTTCCACAGTCTGTGTTGATTTGGGGAGCCATTACATCTGCTGGTGTTGGTCCACTGTGCTTCATTAAGTCCAGGGTCAACGCAGTCATCTACCAGATTTTGGAGCACTTGATGCTTCCTTCCGCAGACGAGCTTTATGGAGATGCTTACTTCATTTTCCAGAAGGACTTGGCACCTGCCCACACTGCCAAAATCACCAAAACCTGGTTCAATGACCGTGGGATTACTGTGCTTGATTGACCAGCAAACTCGCTTGACCTGAACCCCATAGAGAATCTATAGGGCATTGCCAAGAGAAAGATGAGAGACATGAGACCTAACAATGCAGAAGAGCTGAAGGCCGCTATTGAAGCATCCTGGTCTTCTATAACACCTCAGCAGTGCCACAGGCTGATAGCTTCCATGCCACGCCACATTGAGGCAGTAAATGCTGCAAAAGGGGCCCAAACCAAGTACTGAGTACATATGGATGCTTATACTTTTCAGAGGTCAGATATTGTTCTATGTACAATCCTTGTTTTATTGATTGCATGTAATAATCTAATTTTCTGAGATTGTGGATTTGGGGTTTTCATGAGCTGTAAGCCATAATCATCACAATTATGGCAAATCACGCCTTGAACTATCTTGCTTTGCATGTAATGAGTCTATCTCATATATTAGTTTCACCTTTTAAGTTACATTACTGAAATAAATGAAAAATTTGAATATTGTGCAAAAGTTCGAGTTTCACCTGTATGTAATATGAAGACAAACCTAAACAATCTATTTAATTTGTATCCAGGCTGGCCCTTGTACTTCCAGTTGATGGTAGATGTAAAGAAGAATTATCAGATCATAAAGTTTCTGGCCAACCTAAGTTGAGTCCAAACGAGATTGATCCATGTGTATTTAGCCAGATTAAGCTTTTAATGAGACCTGTTGGTTAAGCTGGGTAAAACTCAACCTGGCTACAAAATTCTCCCTCTTAGATAGCCAGGACAGTGCAATGATGTATAGCACACACTGGAGAATGTGCATCTAGATAAGGAGTGGTGGGAGGAGATCGGCAGCACTGAGCAAAAAACATGGTAATTATTTATGATAAATGGTACTCTAGCAAATCATCCTGTTAAGGTTTAGATCTAATTTAACTCTTAAGATCATTCTGTAATAAAAACATGACATTTCAATTACATGTCACCTACTCCCCTACTCATCTCCAGGATTTCTCCAGCGCCTCCCACTTTTTTTCCTGAAACTCCCTACCCCAATCCATATTGCTATCACCTTCAGGCGTTTAGGGAAGCTTATCCCACCTTAACCCAACAACTGGAATTTTACATTCGCCATCAACCCATTCCCCCCCCCCCCCCTCAGTCATTACCCTTTGCAGGGCCCTCTGAACCCTCCTGTGCTGAATTGTATTGTAATGGATTGTATTGTGACTCTCCCTTAATACTGTAAGCTGTTGGTGCTTAATAAATCTTGAAAATCATGATTGATATAGAAAAAGTGACTGTATTTTTATGCTGAATTTGTGTAAAGAAAAACCAAAATGTCAGAGTTCACATCCAAGTAGGTAATGCAGTAGAAAACTCCGCTTTTTAACGTTTGCCTATAGAGAAGCCTTTTTTTTTTTATTCCAGGATTTTACTACCGCTTTAAAATGATTTGTTTTCATTTGTTAAAAAGTAGTTTGGTCTAAAAATCTACTCAATACTGATATTTATGTTTGTCTTTTTTATTTTTTTTTATCTCTGTAGATGATAATCTGGAATTTGTTGACAATGAAAGACGGCCGCACTTTCCCCAATTTTCCTATTCTGCAAGTGGAAATGCTTAGATGTTTCACAAACTTTTTTGTTTTTTTCCTTTATTTTTCCATTGCAACACACAGACTTCATATTTGGGCACTAATTTCATCAGACTTTGTACAGGACTTTCTATAGCCTATGAATTACAAACTATGTTTGTATGACCACAAAGGAATTAACGAATGTCTGGGGAAAAAGTCTGTACGTAAAAAGAAAAAAAAAAGGTTCTCTCATTTCACATTTGCAAAGATGAAAATATTCCATCCATTCAATTTTTATGTATGTATTTTTTTTTAATATACATACATACATTCATATACATTATGTTGGACGATGCCACACAGCCAATGTCTTGAGAATGTGCTCACAAGTTGTCAACGGAATTACAGAAGAATGAGCATATCATGAATAAGAAAAGAAAAAAAAATAAAGTTACTATTCTCACTTCCCTGGTCACCCTGTACCATAAGCAACGTTCTTTTATTTATTTTTAGAGTTTTTAACTTTTCAAAATGTGGGCAATTGGATGTAGTTAGGAAATAAAAGAAGGCATAGTCGATAGTGCAATAATGAAAAAGTGAACGTGTTGTGAGTACTTAAGTCACTTTTATTTTCTTCCCCCCCCCCCTTTAAAAAAAAAATAAATAAAAAACTGAAATGTCATTTAATACAGGTGACCAATAACTGGACCAGCAATTATAGCCTCAGTGAGGTCAATCATGAAACAAACATTCTTATCTTGCTGTAGAACGACAATACATATCCAATTAGCTGGGTTTTAGTTCAATAACTAAAAATTGTAAATTCTAGAGCTTTTACAATTGTAGCATGTTTGACAATATTTTGGGTTTGCCTGCGAAACAGCCTCTAGATCTAGCGGACGTAATTGTAAATGGTATAGATTAGCCAGTATTTTCAAACTTAAGTTTAAAAATAAAACTATAGTTTTATGGTATTAAAAACAGCCTGCAAAAAAACAAAACCACTCAAACAGCAATTTAATCAGAAATGCAAAACACAAAAAGGAAGTAGTGCTGATAAATAAAAAAAAAAATACAAGAGTAGGACAAGGCATTTTTATTGTCATTTTTTAAACCGAAAACAAAATTTGATGCAACACTACATCTCTACCTACCAATGAATAGTGATATGCACTTTTCTCGCACATGAATTTAGTTTTTTTTTTTTTACGTTGGTAATTTAAAACTTTTTATTATGTTTTTCACGGTGTAATGAAAACGTTACATGAAGACTGTTGGGTTGTATTGTAAGAGTAGTTTTTACTTCTGATAGAAGTTTGAAAATTTTTAAAGCAGCTTTTTTGGGGATTTTTTTATGCTTAATAAAATATTATCCATATATACAATTAGCACTACACAAGAATTTGAGCACTTAATGGCCTACCATTCCCCAGGTGGGAAGGATGGCTGTTACAATTTCTATGTTTGCTAAACTATACCAACACAATCACAGAAAACCATTCCTAAAGTATACTTCTAGTCAGCTGCATGCTTTTTGTAAGTTACTTGAAATGTGTTTGGGGTCGTTACTGAAGTGAACACAACTTGATTTTCCGAAATGACAAGGCCCTACTCTTGTGATCGCGATGTTAAGTGTAACTAAGCATTATTTGTGGAGCAATGGAAAAGTCGATGTTAAATGAAATTCAATAGGTTAAGTGTTAGAAAGTTGGACTTTGAAGTGAGTGTTTGAAGGACTGCACAAACTGAAAACCTTCTGCCAAGCTGGAAAACTAGGAGTTGCTTGAGATAAAGGCATCGCCTATGTTTTTTGGATGTGCGCACGTTTGCATTCAAGCATAACAAGGTTCTTTGTGCCCCTGGAGTTTTCCCATAACTTAGTTTGTGGATCCAGCATGTGTTTGTACAAGGCTGCAACTGGAAATATACAGATTAAAAAAAATAAATAATTAACCTTCATTATTATAATTGGGCAAACAAAAAAAATGTAGAGAAAAAGGTAATTTTATACAGGGGAGGGGTGGAAATGGTAATAATAGAGTGTATATAAACCCTAAGGGCTCATTCACATGTGGGGTTGGGGGGAGGTAAAACACAATGGTCACAGTTGCTGTTAGAAACCACAGGGCCCAATACAGCCAAGCTGACAGCCACCCTCCTCCCCCCAAAAAAGTAGTGTACTGTGCTTCAGCTTTGAATGAACACAGTGAGTGATTCCTGAGTGAACACAATAAGTGACCAATAGCAAAGGAAGGGGCTGATAAATGTGACATATTTACTGGACCCCTCCCCCACTCTCCATCCTGAAGGATCCTATTGTGTGCCTGCAGCTGCTGATGGCAAGTAGAGGAGGGATTCCATCAGTACACAGGGAATCCCTGGGAAGCAGGGGTAATTGGTGCACAGGGAGGGTGATAGGTGCATTGGGGGCAGGGCAATTCCTGAAACCAATCCCCTGTATGACCCGCTCTGCAGCAGCTAAAGGCCAGCAGGAGGCGAAGAAGCCAACTTTCACCTGCTACAGAGAGAGCCATACAGGTGATCATATCCAGTACTTGCCCCCTGCCGCACCAATTACCCTCCCTGCCCACATGGGATTCTCCCAGCTGCGTGGGACCTATACAGGACTGGTGGTACCCCCTTATCTATGTCCCTGCCAATGGTTGAACCACCCCCAGATGCTGGCAGAATACACATGCCATGGCAGGATTTATACCCCCTGCTCTCAAACTAACTGGGCTGCTCTGCAAGTGCTCTGAAGCCACGTGCAATGCAGACACCTGTGGTGTGCTCTTGTGTTGATCAAGTGGTTAAAGCAGGTAGTGTTGAGGTGATACAACTTCAAATGCTCCCTGAAGAGCGATCTGAACATGGACTCAGACGAAAGCTCATGTGAACGAGCCCTAGATTTTTTTCAGTAGGTTTATGATCATTCATCACTGTACAATTTCCTAAAGCAATTTTTGTTTTTGTGAAATGTAACGTTTCTTACCTAGAGATCCTGCCAGTGGTAGCACTGCCTGTGCAGGCCTGACATTGCTGCACCGCTGTCAGCCTGGCATGTGCGTGTCTTCAGCTGGCTTTGCCTGTCAACCTGTAGTGTCCACTTCATTTGGCTGGCTTCCTGTCAGCCTAAACTGCTGCTCCATGATTGGCAGCATCATTGATAGACCTAAGTGCACATTTGTGCGTTGTGGGAAGGTGCGTTTTTTGAGGTGCACAGACACAAACTGCTGATTGTCACCTCCACGCATCTGGGAATACACACGTGGCAAAACGCATGGGCTCACAAAGTTTCTCAAAAATATTTAGGGACTGCTTTTAAGTGTTCCTTGTGTGTAGTGCAGCCCACTGAAATGAACTGCTCTGATGGTTGCATGGGGCCTAAGACAGGCCATACATTAACCAATTTTCTTTCCTTTGACCAGGGGCTGAAGGACAGAAAATTGCTTGATTCTCCCATCAACACATTTATGGATGGATGGGAAATCTCTCATTGTCAGAACACTGTCAGTGTACAATGATCACTGCTTGCTTGCCAGTCATTGAATAAAACAGATTGCTTGTTCTGAAATCTATTGATAGATTGACTTCAGTATAACCAGCCTGCCCATACTGTACATGGATCGAAATTCAGCCGGTACAGCAGGAAGTAGCTGAATTTCAATCTGACTATGGCCTGCTTTAGTTTTGTCAGCTTGTAACATGAAGTGCTGATCCTGGCAGGATCTCTAGGCAACAAACTTTGCAATTCACATAATATTTTAGAAAATGTATACAGTGAGGCATGATTCCAAACATGCTGACACATAGATTTTCGGTTTATATGAACTTTAACCTGTGAAAATGGCACAAATTATGTTTTCTTTTCCAAAACAAAATGACGCCACAGATGAAACAAATGAAGATGGTCTAAGACGAGTACTACACGTGTCCTCTCAAGCACTTGTCTGTGATGCTTTATATTGTGGCAATGAGTTCACAGTGTAGAATACCATTAGATCTGTTCACTTTAGAATCCATGTAGTCAAAGCCGTGTACAGAAATAATTTTATGTAATTTCTTAGCTGCTATTCTTTTGTTTTCTTCATTTTTAGATTTGCAGAGGTGCATATTTTTACACTATTCTGCACTGCTAGTTTTTCAATCCCAAAGACATGTTAACATAAAAGGCATGAAACTGAAATGTTTAAGCCCTTGCTGGCTAATGATATGTATCAAACACCAACATATGCCATTGCGCAGTCTATTTGCAAACAGAATAGTTAGATCTTATATTTTCTAAGCTACTAACTGCCCTCAATAAATGCACATCTCTTTGGATGAATATTGAATTTCTACAATATAGTCGCATCTTAAAGGGAAACTATAATGCATTTTCAGCAACTACACATTTGAAGGAGTTGCCACATTTAATTCAAAATCATTTTTGATGTGAAGTTTTGAGGTTTTCTTACAGCTCCATTCTTGTATTTCAAACAGAGTTTTGTAAATGCTCCAGAAAGAAGCTATATAGCAGGGGATGTAATTGGCATTCACTGCTTGAGATGAAACCCAGGCAGGTAAATCTGATAGAATAGATGAGAGTAGGTATTAGGAAGACTGTGTGGAAGCAGTAAAATGGGAATGAAATTGCCTCGGTGCTGTAACATCTCACGGTACTGCACTTCAGGGTCCCGTGACTTGAATCCAGTGTGTTCAGGGATATGAGCCACAATACTGAATGGCGGGTGCCAAAATGAGTCTTTTTTTTTTATGCACCCTTGCCTCCAAGTAATCTGGAACCAAAACTATTTGTTTTTTTTTCCCTGATTTACTGTTTCTACTCTGTTTCTGTGACTCTATTCTATGAATCTATTAAAGAATACTTGAGATGATAGTTGCCTAATTTGGCAACAAACTTGCATCCATGGTGGCAGAAACATGCTTGCTGCTCTAAAAAGTACGGGGGTTGTTTATCAAGCCTATTACAAAATGTCCTCATCACTATTGCAAACCCAACAACTGACATATATTTACATAAAAAGTGGGCAGAATGCTCAGCACCAATAGAGAGATGCTGCCCTGAGCTTGGCTGGACTGCGCCCACATGACCATCTAGCTCCATTCTAAGAACGGCTGAGGTTAACTCAAACCCTATTGTTTGCAATCAGCTTTGGCCTGACCTATATGATTCAGGTGGCTACACTTAGTGGTCCCTCCCACCAGCACCTATGCCACTACTTTGTCTTTTAGTGATGTAGGCATCCATAGGAGGAACCACTAAGTTTTAAGTTGAGCAGGAGATTGACTCTCCTGGAAGTCTTGGTGCAGCATGGCCAGCAGGAAAGGCAAGCAGGAAGCACAGCCTATATACATAATTTGTATAATTGGCCCGTGTGTATATATACATTTACAAACTATACACAAAAATATTTATATTAAAAATGCTTCAGGTGCCTGTGCTTAGTGGTTTCCCCCTCCAACCCCTAAGTCACTATTTGTCTTGTAGTGACTTAGGGACCCGTGGGAGGAACCACTGCAGTTGGGGACCGTACATTGACTCTCCTTGAAGTCTTGGCTTCTGAAGAGTCTTCAGGTAATGAGTTTAGTACAGTAAGTATTATCTTTACACAATTTTATTTTAGCAACTGTCCTTTTAAGCAGGAAGCACGACCTGCATATGTAATTTGTAATTGTATAATTACAAGGGCCTTATTTGCAAACTATAGACACAAAAAAAGTTTTTAAATTAACACTCACTGACAGATTTACAATACTTTGTTTTCTGTGGATGTATGTGATCAATGTAGAAAGGTTATAGTTTCCCTTTAAAATAAATAAAATAATTATTGCCAGATATCCCTTAAGACTTGGGAAAAAAAAAAAAAGAACAGGCTGTAGTGAAATACACAACTTAAAGAACCACTGATACAAGTATCAGCAAGGCAGCATTTTATATACTTTACAGGCTACATACAGATAAAAGAAATGTTTTACCAAACTATAAAAATCTGAATAATGTAACTGTGTTATAAAGTGAACTTTTTATTTTATAATTATTCTAAGTGTAATGTTCCCCATTTGTATTGTTACTTATATTATTTTTATAAAAAAAAACTTAACCTGTCTTTTTTGCACATGAATGTACCTGGTTATAAATTGCTTTCTCTTACTTTTACATTTTTTTCTTTTTATTTTTATTAATGCTGTTCATTTTACTATGTGTAATGCAGTTTGCATTTTAAATGCATTTTTATTTAAGTGGGTGGGGTAGGAAAATCCAAAATTTCCCCCAGAAAAGAAACAAAAAAAATAAAAATAATTTGGAAAATCCCTGTCATTTTTAATGTTTCAGTAGTAGCATTTTTATTTTCGAATACAAATTATCCCTCTGGATTCATAAAATAAACAAGGAAAAAAAATTGCTTTATCTAAAGTGCCTGGTTTCTATAAAATGGTAATTTTCATGTTTCTGATTTGAGTCTGTCCTAGTGCTGGACCAGTAGATGGTCTTGTATTAATGAAAATTCTGTCCTCCAGGGGGGATTGTACCCAATGGAGAAGTGTAAGTGAACCCTACTGGAGTATCAGGTTGCTCACTGAATGCGATGGTAAAGATGCTCCGCAGAACACTTTTGGATGGATGTAGCAGCGTGCTTAGTAATGGACATGTCACTACTAGCAAATTTCACAGCATCTAACGGTCCTCATACTTCACTGCATCCCGGTCTGTTCCAATTGCATCTACCATTACACCCCTAATGAAGGGGAAGGCATTTCCCCCAAAATGAGTTGGCTTTACCTGTGAATTATCAACTTCAGTAAATTTTCTAAAGTTGTGATGAACTTTTATACTGAGTGCAACTATACAATACACCCATCCAAAAAGTTTCATATGTTTTTCATTTGTTTTGAAAAAAGTTACTCTAAATTCATTTACAGCATAAGTGTGTTAAACTGGATTTGAAGAGGTTGAAAAAAAAAAAAAAGGTTTATCAAAGCAGCAGAACTGTATTGCACCAAAAAATTTTCTTAATTACATCTAATAAGCTGATTCACAGCAATGTATGATTGTCAATAGGCTACTTTTAATTGTAACATTTTAATCTGAATTGTATACCATTTTTTTCTTGATCCACAATTTTTAAAGCCACTCTACAGATGTAGCTTGATCTTTGGCTATTGTGAAGCAAAATTAATTTGTTCACACATTTTTGAACATCTTTTATGGGTGTCCTTGTGTGGTTTGAGTGATCTCCCAAAGCCTTCTTTACTCAGTAATTTTATGCAAAATGTTTGAAAAAAAAATTAATATATATTTCAGTGTAGTGAAGGATAACTTTGACCAAGATGGTGGAAATCTCCTTTTTCTTTATATCTACTGCTTATTCGTAAACTCATGTACCATCATGATGCTATTTGGGCTTCCCTCTTATTTTCCAATTAAGTACTGGAACCAAGAACATTTAATGGATATAAACATACAATCTTGCTAGAGCAGATAAAAGTAATAGAGTAGAATTCTAATCTATTAAAGTGGTCTTCTATGTCTTAAAGGGTACATTCTTTTTTGTTTATGTTGTTTATAATGGTGAGCATTTAATTGCCTGCTTATGTCCCCAATGAGGACATTCACCCTCTCCACTTGTTCTGGTGCCTTTGTCACCAAGACAGAAAGTGAGGGGAACTCCAAAATTTTAGAGTTGTCATAAGAGGATTGGGGAAATTGTTTAATGTGGCCCCTGCTGTACTAACTCTGAGATGGATATTCTGTTCTCTTTAAGAACCTTTTACATGGGGCAGACTATACTGAGATCAGCAGGGGATCAGTTTGCTGAGCTGGGTGGGTGGATGACACGGCCGTGTCCGCTTACCCCTGCTCTTTGAGTGGCCGTGAGTAAATGTACTCTGCTGCCCTCTGATCTAATCCATCTAGACTAAGGAGGACTGATCCACTTCTGTGTTTTTATTTTATTTTAGTAGACCGGATCAGACAGCAGGTAGGCAGATGTAAATGGACACAAGTGCATTTCACACCCACTGGTCCATAAAGGTTAATGGACCAGCCAATCACGTCTGCCTGAAAAACTGACAAGTGGACCTGATCGGACCCTTCATGTGAAAGTGACCTTAACCTCTTGGTGCCAGCCGCATGCAACTGTGTGGCCTCCCGGTGTCTGGGCCTTGACGCCAAGTGGCCACACATTTGCGTTCAATTAAGTAAAACATATGTGCTGAGAGTGCACGCCCTGCGTGCTCCCAACACACATGTCCGGTACTCATGGAAAGGTCCTGATCTCCTCTTGCAATCGGGATGTTTCCCGATCATGTGACAGCGAATCACAGTGGTCACATGACCCTAAAACCCCACCTGCCTCCTGGCTTCTGAAACTTTTAAAGGGCTGGGAGGTGCCCGCATCAAGGGGTTAAGGAGATTTCCTCTCATTTCTGGTTGCATCACCAAGATGGGAAGTGAAGGGGAATATTCCCAGTGG
The DNA here is from genome assembly GCF_062004578.1 of Staurois parvus. NCBI lineage: Eukaryota > Metazoa > Chordata > Amphibia > Anura > Ranidae > Staurois > Staurois parvus. The sequence goes on along the minus strand of NW_028318035.1, from coordinate 2,099,908 downwards.
GACTATAGCATCAAAAAAAAAACAAAAAAAAAAAAAAACCTTGTAAGGGTTTGAACCCCTCCTTGCTCTATCCACAACTAAACTAAAGTTGCTCCACCTTTAGTGCAATACAATGACTGGTCATCTTTGTTCCCTAAGCCAAGATCACATGATCAAATTCCAGCATTTAGTCATAGGACTGTCCAATGTAGGAGACCAGGGCAAAAAGTTATACTTCCCTCTTGTTACTTTTACTTTGTCCCAGCAATAATTTTAACATTAATCTTGCTACCTACCACACTTCCCTTTGTGGGGCATCTCCCTGTTGGCATGGCACCAGTACTAGGAAAGATTTTTGTCCTCAAATGCAACATCTGCCCAAATAAAAGGTGACTCTTCAACATCAGGGCAGCCATCAGAAGTTCTGGAGCCCCTTACAGGTTTAGGCCTGACCACCAACATTCCGCTAGGGCAGCCCACTGACCATCCCTCCCTGAGTCCTTTTATTGCAATTCATCAGTGCTTTCCAGTAAGAAAGCTAGCCACCACAAGGTAGACGTTTGTGAGCAAGACCCTACACTAACTGCACTACCTTTTTAATGCCCCCCCCCCCCAAATTAATCCTCCCCTAGCAGATCTAAGAAAACCCAAAAAATTATATATACAGCAAAGAGACAGCCCAATCCAGCAAAAAGATATCCCCATATATTCAGCAAAGAGACATTTCCATGTAGCTCCCCTTATACCTGTACACACACAGGCCCCAACACCTGATAACACGCTCAGGGGCAGACTGACAACTCATGGGGCCCCCGGGCAATAGGGGATCATGGGGCCCCTGTGTCCTTGCCCAAACTCAAAAAAGCCTATGAAAAAAGGTACCAGGGGCATCTCATGGGGCCCCCTACTGACCCCGGGCCCTCGGGCAGTGCCCGAGTTTCCGAATGGTCAGTCCGCCCCTGAACACGCTGCATCCTTACACCTGTACACACTCAGCCACCCTTCACATCTGTGTATATACAGTATCAGCCCCAACACAAACACACAATGAGTGCACATGCAGGAAACAGCCAGAGGTTGCAGTAATGAGCCCGATGGGAGCTCAATAACTCAGCAGCAGCTCCCACCTACTCCAGGTCTGTAGTGTACTTTTATAGAAATCCAATGCAACCACGCGGCACCACTGCACCCACATGAACAGAATGTGAGCAGGGAAGGTGCCACCATCAGGGTGATACCTGAGCCCCCATGATAGTGGCCCTGCTTAACATTTGTTATTCGAAGATCCTAACTGTGCTTGGACTACTACAAGTGCTCTGATGGACTCCTTATAGGAATATAATAAGAGAACTTGAAGGCATGGAAGACCACAAGCTGGGACGTTTGCACACAATCACACTTGCATATTTATTTTATAAGGGTTTTGTAAACCGTATAAATAGCAGATGTAGAAAAGGTACATTTTTACTAAAAGTTTTTTTTAACAACGAAAAAGAGTTTGTCTTTTTACAAATCTCTGTAACAATACTGGGTAGAAACTTTACAGTTACTTACAAAGTTGTAGTCATTCTTCTAGTTACAAAATAGAACAGGAAACTCTACAAAACCTTTCTTTTTTTTTACTGGGCCTGTGACAGATTCTGTGCTCCGTTTATAGACGTGAAGGATTCGAGGACATCTGACTGGCATAATTGGAAACCATCCTATTTGGTAGTAAGATCGATAAGTATGCAATTAGATACTAAACATAAACACGAAGCCTAACCTCAGCCTTCTATGGCGGGAGTTTTAATGGAAGGTGGTAGACGAGATTTGGCGTTAAGTGCTGTAATGCCAAATGAAAGCGGAGTTTGCCAGGCAACCAGATGTTATCAACAGTTAAGTGAAAACCCATTAACAGAAGAAAAAGAGAGTAAACAAAGTTCATTAAGTTTTATTATGATAATTGTTGTTTTGGTTTTAAAGCAAATGGTGGGATTGCCGCTGAGCCCAACTGCTGTTTGTATTCATATTTGTTTAGGGTGAAAGGAGTGAAGTTATAAACTTTTATCAATTAAACTCCGAGGCACTACAAATGCTGGAGAAGGGAGAGGGAAGGCAGGCCTGTATGCTCTATAATAATCTGACTGCATACCATCGTTAGAACCCCACTGTGTGGGGCAATTACGGTGATTGAGGTTGTCTGAATCATGTCTTTGGTGATAAATAAAAAGGCCATTGTGTGCTTAGCCGTAGTGGCCTGATTAGTTTGGTCCTGGGAGCAGCTGTATGCAGATACACATGCTGCACCAAACTTCATATCTGCAGTGCACAAGTCACGCTTCCTCCAGCTTCTGACACCATCGGCACAATAAAACAAAGACGGAAAATAGCATCGGCTGTTGTTTTCATGAGCGGATGCTCACGGCCTCTTGTAACTCTATGACATATTGGAACAGAGAATGGCACAATTGTTTTCAACTTTAATTGACCTGGCGATAAAAGTGCCCCCACTCTAACAGGTCGTATAGACAATATTGGCTGTTCTACTTGTATCAGGTCATGGTATGGTTCATCCAATGTAAATATTTTATTTCATCTCTCTCATTACACTTTGGATAATGGTCTTTTAATGTACCGTAATTGTTTTTGTATACATACTTTTATGGCGCATTAATAGACAGACAGCACACTGGCATCACGTAACGCCTTCAAAAACTTTGATTAAACCAGAAATCGTCTGCCTTGAAATGCGCCAGCTCGTGATGCATGCTAAAGACAGTGACTGCATGCCATCAAGCAGGATTTCTGTATTTTTTTTGTTTAAAAATTCTTCAATGTGTCAAAAGATGCTGGCATACTCTCTGTCCCAGTTTGGGAGAAGCTGTGCGCCATAATTAAAACATTACAAGAGAACCTTTGCACTTGAAAAGACGTATCTTAAAGGGTTAGTTCACCTATTCAAAAAAAAAATAAGTCTGCCCAAAACGTAAATTGGAACTGCACTGCATCTGAGCACCACAAACCAAAAATACTATTTAATTCATTGTTAATATTCAAAGCAAACTCACCCATTCATCCACGTCACCATGCTTTATTTGGCAGAGAATTCATTTTGAAAAACACCCCCTGGTATTTCTGGCAGTGGCCATCTTGAGTAAGGGCAGACGTTTCATGTAGCATTTACTTCCTGGTATCCATCTGCCTTTAGCTCAGGTATTGGCTGAGCTGAGAACCCTCCATCCCCTCCTGAAGACTGCTGGGATGCATGACATCATTTGCCTAGGCATGGAAAACAGGAAGTAACTGAAAAAAATTAAAAAGTAAAGTTTAAAACAAGTACCGTATTTGCCGGCGTATAAGACGACTTTTTACCCCTTAAAAATCTTCTCAAAAGTCGGGGGTCGTCTTATACGCCGGTATAACATGACATGACACTTTTTAGGGGGGCGGCGCGGTGCCGCCGCCCCCCCCCCCCTTCCCCTAACGGAAGGGACACTAAGTACAGGGGTGGGCAGGGGCTATTTCTTACCTGGTTCCGGTCCCACGACGATCCGGTCCAGGAAGCGCGGCTGCGCCTTCAGTTCGGCCACTGGAGTTCGCGCGGCTGCTCGGCTCCGCCTCCTCACCAGCGATTGGCCGCCAGAACTGTAGCTCAGGAAAGGCACACAGGCGGCCAATCACCGGCGAGAGGGTGGAGCCGAGCGGCCGCGCGAAAATCGAGTGCAGGACCAGCAGGTAAGTGGTCAGTGTAGAGGTGCTGCTGCAACCACATATGCTGGCTGCAGCAGCACCATACGAGAACAGAGTCAGCAAGTGTCAGTGGGAGGAATAGTGCCCCATCATTGGTGTCACTGATACCAATGATGGGGCACTATTCCTCCCGCTGATACCTATGATGGGGCACTATTCCTCCCGCTGATACCTATGATGGGGCACTATTCCTCCCACTGACACCAACGATGGGGCACTATTCCCCCCCCCCACTGACACCAACGATGGGGCACTATTCCACCCCCCACTGACACCAATGATGGGGCACTATTCCACCCCCACTGACACCAATGATGGGGCACTATTCCTCCCCCCCACTGACACCAACGATGGGGCACTATTCCCCCCCCCCACTGACACCAACGATGGGGCACTATTCCCCCCCCCACTGACACCAACGATGGGGCACTATTCCACCCCCCACTGACACCAATGATGGGACACCATTCCTCCCACTGACACCAATGTTGGGACACTATTCCTCCTACTGACACCAATGATGGGGCACTATTCCCCCCACTGATACTAATGATGGGACACTATTCCCCCCACTGATACCAATGATGGGGCACTATTCCCCCCACTGATACCGATGATGGGGCACTATTCCTCCCACTGATACCAATGATGGGGCACTATTCCTCCCACTGGTGTGCACTGGAAGAGGGGTAGTCTTATACGGCGAGTATAGCCCAAACACTACATTTTAGCAGGAAAAGTAGGGGGGTCGTCTTATACGCCGGCAAATACGGTACATATAATATACTTTCCTATCCATATACTAATGCTAGCATCAGAAGGATTAAACATCGTCCATGACGACTGACCGAGTGAAGCTCCATCCCTGAAGTCTGGACACATAATATAGTAATATCACTATATCTGTATAATATAGCACTAGATAGGCTCACCAGACCTTAACCTTTACTTTTTTGGGGGTATGCAAACAGAGAAAGTGTACTCAATAAAAATCACAGGTATGAATCACCTGAAGGAATGCCTCATGAAGGAATTTGCTCAAATTTACAGAAATGTGGAGTTACTGCATCAGGTTCAGGTGAATCTTGCAAAGCAAATGGAATTTTGTATCACAAATGGTAGAAAGCACATTGAGAATGTTACTGATTAATACTCCAATGAAATAAAGTGTTGAACAATTTATTGAAAATATGCTTTTTTGCCTGTGTGTCCTGACTTTAGGGTCACCCTGTAGTATTAAAGCCTTGTCATTTTTTACACAACGGATTGTTCAAGATCTTCTGACCAGGGAGGATGGTCCCTGTGGAACTAGCCAAAATTCAATCTATGGCCAGTTGATGATGTTTGATTGTAAGAGTTATTAAGCAAACATGTAATACCTGCTGTGTGCAAGTTTTGCACAAAGGAACCTGTTCTGATGTCTCCTATTTGCACTATCGGCTCCTCCTCTTCCCCGAGTGCCCCCTTAGAAAACCACTTGCTATGGCGGCGCTTGTGCGGGCACAATCCCAAACCAGGCTGTGCGTATCTAGAGACACACAGTGTGGCTTGGGTCCATGCCCTGCACAGGTTTTACCTGAACAGCCTCAGGCACCAATAGCTCCCACTGCTACAGAGTCACCTCTTAGAAGGGAGAGAGGGGACAAGAGTTGCTGCAGACAGGCACAGCCCTGGATCACGATTGGGCTCCCGTAATTGTTTGGGGGGGGCTGAGAGGCGCAGCCTTAAAAAAAAAAACAAAAAAACTTTCAATCTTATTGCAGAGAATTGCAGTGGTTGTAAACCTGACATGAAAAATTAACAAAGCAAATCCCTCTATAGTGTGTACTTGTCTCAGTCTAGAGCACTAAGTGTAAATTCTGTCTACTGCCGTGTTCTTTTGCTATCTGCATAAGTCACTTCAGACAAGTTTGCTTGACATCAAGAGGTAAAAAGGTGACAGGGCGGGACTCCAGCACACAACCTGTGCTTGCCAACCTCCGCTCTGTTACAGTGTGAAGGGGGAGTGTCCATTCTCTTCAAACAGCTCCCAGAACAGGCCACCCTCTGCTTTCTGAAAGCTCAGACAAGCTTTATAAATTCTAGACTTTGAACAGCACTAGAGAAGACGCAGATAAACAGGTACAATTTATGAAAGAGGATTTGTTTTATCTGTGAGGCCAGTTACCTTTCACCTTTACAATCACTCTAAGGCTCTGAACATGACCTAAAACTGTCAGGAAAAATAGATATCTATATTCCTGTACCTCCCAAGATCTATCCAAACACAAAAAAAAAAATGCATTAATGGCTGTTAGTTTGCAATATAAAGTAAAAAAAAAAAAAAAAGTACAATTCAGCCAAACTTCAGAAAGGTTAGCACTGGGAAAGAATTTCTTCAAACTTTCCTCAGCCTAAAAGGCCCATGGCAGTGGCCTCACATACACTTTCCAGCGGTGGGAAAACACAGCCAGTTGCGGGTAAATGAGCCGACATCACATTGTTTTCTCCACTCCCTCAGCAGAGTGCAGCATGAATTGTGCATGTTAATGAGGTTTATTCATGAATTGCCTATAGTCAGGTCTCAATGAGACATTCTACTCAAACTGGCCATTGTTCCCACACAAAACAGATTCCATTGATACAATGCAGGAGGAAGTGAACACATCATAAATCACCCTACGCAAAGAAGAGGACTACACACCAAACAAGTTTTCAATGGCAGCAGCCCCCTTTTTTTATAGTAGGATAGGGAGGGATTTTGCTAGCCATATGACATGAACATTTTTATCTGCTGTGATGTTTTTGTTTTCTATCTGAACACACTGCAAGAGAACGTCAGGCAGGACTGTCATTAAAGTGGTAGTAAACTCTCAATCTTGATTTTTACCTACAGGTAAGCTTCTGTTTGTAGAATGAATATCTTCTATATGTTCAGTTCTAGGGAGCAGCAGCCGGTGACATACCCAAGCCGTTCCCTTAGAGCTCTGTGCTGCAGCTGTGACATCATCAGGGCTCAGCCATTCAAGCAACCACAGCCTTGGTACATGGAAGGAAGACCATGTGAAGGTGGAAGCATCTGCAGCGGTGACAGTGTGCCGCTGGAGGACTTCATTCTTGGGTCAGTCTTTCAGAATGTGCTAGTGTGCAATGCATACTAGCACATTATGCCTTTACCCTGCAGGGGTGTTTTTGTTTTTTACCACTACTACCACTTTAAAATAAACTCACACTGATGTGTGATTGCTGGGTGTCTACAGACTTCTATCAGCTTGCTGGATATCCTATTCCAACTCTCCAAGCATAAATACAGCGTGTCAACATCTCCCCTACAGCCTCCACTTTTCTGGGAACTCTCATTTTGTGCATCTATGCACATTTGTGCCCATTCAGCTTCAGCATTGGTGAGGTCAGGCATTAGATGGACAAGACCACCTGGCCCACCATCAGCATTCCAATTCATCCTAAAGGTGCTCTCTCAGGCAGAGGTTCTGTGTAGGCCACTGGAGCTCCTCTGCACGGTCTATCCCATAGGGTGGGTAGGTGGTTGGGAGTGTTACAGGGCACAGGCAGCACCCCTAAACCTAGACAACCCAATTGTCATTGGGAAAGACAAGGCAACAAAAGGTTTCTCTTTACGATACAGAAACAGCTTCTATCCTCCACAGGAGATAGTTCTCATCTTCCTGGTAGATTGCTTCAACAAGGCTAGATGTGTTTTTAAATGCACACAATATAACAGGCTATTCCTTTTTATCCTTAACACTGCAAACCATTGATCCAGGGAGTGTCCACCTCACTCTGGGATGAGGAAGTAATGGTTTCCTGTTACAGCAAATTGAACCATACTTTTAAAAAGGATTTTTTTTTGCCTCTCATCAGCTGTGGTTTATTGTGTCAAATTTGCATGTTTTTTTTTTTTTTTATTAAACTATCATTTGTTTGGGAGCAAAAAAAAAAAAACCACATGCCAGAGTTCAGTCTAACAATGCACTTAAAGTGTTACTAAAAAGGCAGAATTTGTATGTGTTTTACTCGCCTGCTCTGTGGAGTGGTATTGCACAGAGTGGCCATGATCCTCTTCTCAGGTCCCCCACCAGCAATCTATTTTTGTCACCAAGCAGTTTGCTATGGGGACAATCGCTGCATGCTCACTCCCAACCTGTATCTACGGAGCCAGACGCCTTAGATACACAGCAGGACATAGCCCTGCCTCCCACACGTCCTCTTCGCGCACTTGATTGACAGCTGCAAAAGCCAATGGCTCCTGCTGCTGTTCGAGTCCTGTGTGAAGAGGAAGTGAAGGGAGAAGAGATACAGCCATGCACAGCGCTGATCTCTTCTCCCCTCTCACAGGGAAGGGGGGAGCACAAAGAAATTAAAAATGTTTTTTACCTTAATGCAAGCAATGCATTAAGGTAAAACACATTTTTAGGTTTAGTATCACTTTACCCATTCCTGGGGCGTCAGAAGCACTAAAAAACTCTGGGTTTGGATATGAAGCCCACCTCTCCTCACTTCAGGTTGCAGTGTTCGGGTCTGAGTGGTCAATTGCCAGGCTGAAGCTTCATCACATTGGGGAAGAGGGAATTAACCTTGGGTAAGCTGTAAGATTTTGTTGTGTTCTTTTAGGGGCGATTGTTTACACACCATGTCAACCTGTAAAACCTGAGTTGGGCGATAACCGTTGTACTCAGCAAAGTTAACCATTTTGAAGGAGATTACAGGATAACAAAAATGAAGGGGTGGAAAAAAGTCAATTTGGCCTCAAAGTATTGTATAGGATAGGAAAGTGTCAGAATCCCTGAGGTTCTAACTGACATCCCAGAGATGCTCACCTTGCTGCAAAAAAGGACTCCCCACCTCTATACTCGTGTTGCTAGTGATCCCTTTGCAGCTCTGGCACCTGCATTAGAATGAGCAGTGAGTGGTAAGCCAAGTAGGTGGTGATGTCACTCTCCTAAGCAGTCAGTCGGGGGGATTTAATGCCCTTCATATAGGAATATAACGGATTGGGACTGAGGGGGCATAGTAAGGGATCACTTATAAAGCAAATGAGGAGGTAGCGCCCCTTAAGCCATGTCATTGCCACCTTTTTAAAAAGAATTCCCCTCAACATCTGGGTGATAATGGTTGCGCAAGACAGGAAGTGGAGAAAAACAAAAACCCATCCCTTCAACTGTCAAGATTTTGGCTTTCTCCCTACAAAAAAAAAAAAAAAAAAATCTGTTGATACCTGTGCGTCTGTTGCAGATATTCCCTACTTGCAGTCTCATTAACACCAAAGTCCAGGACTGCAGTAAAATCCTGATAGAAGTTACAATGCTTTCCCACTGTGTACTAATACTAGTAATAACAGTACTAATAATAAATATAAACCTTCCAGCTGGACTTCCTATAACAAGCACCCCATCTACTCAATGTGAAGGTCCTGGTATGCACAGCACCCACTAATGGGCAGCACCCACAGCTTGTGGTATAGAATTTCTCCAAGTCTACACTGCCACCCAGTGGTCAATGAAGGTTTATTACAAACTTTATTTCTCATACAAACTTTACATATAAAAACATCAAATATAAACAATTCCATTTACAAATTTGCAGAATATAAAAAGCAGAGGCAACATGCATTAGGCAGGATCAAATCCTGTGTTTACACTTCATACGCAGAACAGGTCGTGCAGAAAACTTGCTCACCGAGGTCACCATCACTGGAATAAGGAAACAAGTTTTAGAGAATGATTGACAGTCATATGACAGCACAACCAACATTTATGATATCGATTTATTTAACACCATCACTGCAAATTGAACATGTGAAACAAACATAGGTGGGGACTACAGATTAGACATGCATTAATATATTGTAGGACAACACATCCAAACAATTTGTACTGCAAAACCACACAGCAGAACGGAATTCCAGCTCTTTACAGGTCTTAAAACAGCACAGAAACGCCATATTGACATGAATTTGCAAGTTTGCCAAGTTGAACCCCAGCCAGGTATAAAAAAAAGGAGACATGCAGCTCTGTATTTATGAATACACCAATAAAAGGATTTTTTTTGTACGGGGGGGGGGGGGGGGTCTCCCACACACCAGACTGAGTCAGACATGCTGTAGTGTTCATGCGCTAACAAGGAGCCTGTTGAGAGGAGGAGAGAGCACAGTGACGGGAGGTCAGGTTTCCAGCCATCAGGTGGGGTTGTGTTTTGTG